>NC_064647.1:3260967-3563997 GCF_023864345.2 Schistocerca serialis cubense
CGCAAAAATGATAGTTAATTGTAACGTTCAGGGCCTTCTAATGACGATGGAACACTCAAATTGCGTCGAGATTCAATACATCGTCCTACAGCCGACTTGTCTCCAAGGGGATACTGCTGTCTCGGGCACAATATGATCCTTCTCCTGTGAGTCTAGATTTTAGAATCCGACGCAAAAATGATAGTGAATTGTAACGTTCAGCGCCTCCTAATAACCTAATGACCACATGGTCCTTTTCCTGTGAGTCTAGATTTTCGAATCCGACGCAAAAATGATAGTTAATTGTAACATTCAGGGCCTCCTAATGACGATGGAACACTCAAATTGCGTCGAGATTCAATACATCGTCCTCCAGCCGACTTGTCGACAAGGGTCTATTGCTGCCTCGGGCACCTTATGGTCGTTCTCCTGTGAGCCTAGATTTTCGAATCCGACGCAAAAATGATAGTTAATTGTAACGTTCAGGGCCTTCTAATGACGATGGAACACTCAAATTGCGTCGAGACTCAATACATCGGCCTCCAGCCGACTTGTCACCAGGGGTCTATTGCTGCCTCGGGCACCTTATGGTCGTTCTCCTGTGAGTCTAGATTTTCGAATCCGACGCAAAAATGATAGGTAATTGTAACGTTCAGGGCCTTCTAATGACGATGGAACACTCAAATTGCGTCGAGATTGAATACATCGGCCTCCAGCCGACTTGTCTCCAAGGGTCTATTGCTGCCTCGGGCACCTTATAGTCGTTCTCCTGTGAGTTTAGATTATCGAATCCGACGCAAAAATGATAGTTAATTTCAACGTTCAGGGCCTCCTAATGCCGATGGAACACTCAAATTGCGTCGAGATTCAATACATCGGCCTCCAGCCGACTTGTCTCCAAGGGGATATCGCTGCCTCGGGCACCACATGGTCCTTCTCCTGTGAGTCTAGATTTTCGAATCCGACGCAAAAATGATAGTGAATTATAACGTTCAGCGCCTCCTAATGACGATAGAAGACTCAAATTGCGTCGCGATTCAATACATCGTTCTCCAGCCGACTTGTCTCCAAGGGTCTATTGCTGCCTCGGGCACCATATGGTCGTTCTCCTGTGAGTCTAGATTTTCGAATCCGACGCAAAAATGATAGTTAATTGTAACGTTCAGGGCCTTCTAATGACGATGGAACACTCAAATTGCGTCAAGATTCAATACAGCGTCCTCCAGCCGACTTGTCTCCAAGGGGATATTGCTGTCCCGGGCACAATATGATCCTTCTCCTGTGAGTCTAGATTTTCGAATCCGACGCAAAAATGATAGTGAATTGTAACGTTCAGCGCCTCCTAATGACGACAGAAGACTCAAATTGCGTCGGGATTCAATACATCGTCCTCCAGCCGATTTGTCTCCAAGGGGATATTGCTGCATCGGGCACCAAATGGTTCGTCTGCTGTAGGTCTAGATTTTCGAATCCGACGAAAAACTGATAGTTAATTGTAACATTCAGGGCCTCCTAATGACGATGGAACACTCAAATTGCGTCGCGATCCAATACATCGTCCTCCAGCCGACTTGTCTCCAAGGGTCTATTGCTGCCTCGGGCACCATATGGTCGTTCTCCTGTGAGTCAAGATTTTCGTATCCGACGGAAAAATGATAGTTAATTGTAATGTTCAGGGCCTTCTAATGACGATGGAACACTCAAATTGCGTCGAGATTCAATACATCGGCTCCCAGCCGACTTGTCTCCAAGGGTCTATTGCTGCCTCGGGCACCTTATAGTCGTTCTCCTGTGAGTTTAGATTATCGAATCCGACGCAAAAATGATAGTGAATTGTAACGATCAGCGCCTCCTAATGACGATAGAAGACTCAAATTGCGTCGGCATTCAATACATCGTCCTCCAGCCGATTTGTCTCCAAGGGGATATTGCTACCTCGGGCACCAAATGGTTCGTCTGCTGTGAGTCTAGATTTTCGAATCCGACGAAAAACTGATAGTTAATTGTATCATTCAGGGCCTCCTAATGACGATGGAACACTCAAATTGCGTCGCGATCCAATACATCGTCCTCCAGCCGACTTGTCTCCAAGGGGATATTGCTGTCTCGGGCACAATATGATCCTTCTCCTGTGAGTCTAGATTTTCGAATCCGACGCAAAAATTATAGTGAATTGTAACGTTCAGGGCCTCCTAATGACGATAGAAGACTCAAATTGCGTCGGGATTCAATACATCGTCCTCCAGCCGATTTGTCTCCAAGTCTGCCTCGGGCACCAAATTGTTCGTCTGCTGTGAGTCTAGATTTTCGAATCCGACGAAAAACTGATAGTTAATTGTAAGGTTCAGGGCTTTGTAATGACGATGGAACACTCAAATTGCGTCGAGATCCAATACATCGTCCTCCAGCCGACTTGTCTCCAAGGGTTTGTTGCTGCCTCGGGCACCGTATGGTCGTTCTCCTGTGAGTTTAGATTATCGAATCCGACGCAAAAATGATAGTTAATTTAACGTTCAGGGCCTCCTAATGCCGATGGAACACTCAAATTGCGTCGAGATTCAATACATCGTCCTCCAGCCGACTTGTCTCCAAGGGGATATTGCTGTCTCGGGCACAATATGATCCTTCTCCTGTGAGTCTAGATTTTCGAATCCGACGCAAAAATGATAGTGAATTGTAACGTTCAGCGCCTCCTAATGACGATAGAAGACTCAAATTGCGTCGGGATTCAATATATCGTCCTCCAGCCGATTTGTCTCCAAGGGGCTATTGCTGCATCGGGCACCAAATGGTTCGTCTGCTGTAGGTCTAGATTTTCGAATCCGACGAAAAACTGATAGTTAATTGTAACATTCAGGGCCTCCTAATGACGATGGAACACTCAAATTGCGTCGCGATCCAATACATCGTCCTCCAGCCGACTTGTCTCGAAGGGTCTAATGCTGCCTCGGGCACCACATGGTCCTTCTCCTGTGAGTCTAGATTTTCGAATCCGACGCAAAAATGATAGTGAATTGTAACGTTCAGCGCCTCCTAATGACGATAGAAGACTCAAATTGCGTCGCGATCCAATACATCGTCCTCCAGCCGACTTGTCTCCAAGGGTCTATTGCTGCCTCGGGCACCTTATGGTCGTTCTCCTGTGAGTTTAGATTATCGAATCCGACGAAAAAATGATAGTTAATTCTAACGTTCAGGGCCTCCTAATGCCGATGGAACACTCAAATTGCGTCGAGATTCAATACATCGGCCTCCAGCCGACTTGTCTCCAAGGGTCTGTTGCTGCCTCGGGCACCTTATGGTCGTTCTCCTGTGAGTTTAGATTATCGAATCCGACGCAAGAATGATAGTTAATTGTAACGTTCAGGGCCTCCTAATGCCGATGGAACACTCAAATTGCGTCGAGATTAAATACATCGGCCTCCAGCCGACTTGTCTCCAAGGGGATATCGCTGCCTCGGGCACCACATGGTCCTTCTCCTGTGAGTCTAGATTTTCGAATCCGACGCAAAAATGACAGTAAATTATAACGTTCAGCGCCTCCTAATGACGATAGAAGACTCAAATTGCGTCGCGATCCAATACATCGTCCTCCAGCCGACTTGTCTCCAAGGGTCTATTGCTGCCTCGGGCACCTTATGGTCGTTCTCCTGTGAGTCTAGATTCTCGTATCCGACGCAAAAATGATAGTTAATTGTAACGTTCAGGGCCTTCTAATGACGATGGAACACTCAAATTGCGTCGAGATTCAATACATCGTCCTCCAGCCGACTTGTCTCCAAGGGGATATTGCTGTCTCGGGCACTATATGATCCTTCTCCTGTGAGTCTAGATTTTCGAATCCGACGCAAAAAAGATAGTGAATTGTAACGTTCAGCGCCTCCTAATGACCTAATGACCACATGGTCCTTCTCCTGTGAGTCTAGATTTTCGAATCCGACGCAAAAATGATAGTTAATTGCAACATTCAGGGCCTCCTAATGACCTATGGAACACTCAAATTGCGTCGCGATCCAATACATCGTCCTCCAGCCGACTTGTCTCCAAGGGTCTATTGCTGCCTCGGGCACCTTATGGTCGTTCTCCTGTGTGTCCACATTTTCGTATCCGACGCAAAAGTTATAGTTAATTGTAACGTTCAGGGCCTTCTAATGACGATGGAACACTCAAATTGCGTCGAGATTCAATACATCGTCCTCCAGCCGACATGTCGACAAGGGTCTATTGCTGCCTCGGGCACCTTATGGTCGTTCTCCTGTGAGCCTAGATTTTCGAATCCGACGCAAAAATGATAGTTAATTGTAACGTTCAGGGCCTTCTAATGACGATGGAACACTCAAATTGCGTCGAGATTCAATACATCGTCCTACAGCCGACTTGTCTCCAAGGGGATACTGCTGTCTCGGGCACAATATGATCCTTCTCCTGTGAGTCTAGATTTTAGAATCCGACGCAAAAATGATAGTGAATTGTAACGTTCAGCGCCTCCTAATAACCTAATGACCACATGGTCCTTTTCCTGTGAGTCTAGATTTTCGAATCCGACGCAAAAATGATAGTTAATTGTAACATTCAGGGCCTCCTAATGACGATGGAACACTCAAATTGCGTCGAGATTCAATACATCGTCCTCCAGCCGACTTGTCGACAAGGGTCTATTGCTGCCTCGGGCACCTTATGGTCGTTCTCCTGTGAGCCTAGATTTTCGAATCCGACGCAAAAATGATAGTTAATTGTAACGTTCAGGGCCTTCTAATGACGATGGAACACTCAAATTGCGTCGAGACTCAATACATCGGCCTCCAGCCGACTTGTCACCAGGGGTCTATTGCTGCCTCGGGCACCTTATGGTCGTTCTCCTGTGAGTCTAGATTTTCGAATCCGACGCAAAAATGATAGGTAATTGTAACGTTCAGGGCCTTCTAATGACGATGGAACACTCAAATTGCGTCGAGATTGAATACATCGGCCTCCAGCCGACTTGTCTCCAAGGGTCTATTGCTGCCTCGGGCACCTTATAGTCGTTCTCCTGTGAGTTTAGATTATCGAATCCGACGCAAAAATGATAGTTAATTTCAACGTTCAGGGCCTCCTAATGCCGATGGAACACTCAAATTGCGTCGAGATTCAATACATCGGCCTCCAGCCGACTTGTCTCCAAGGGGATATCGCTGCCTCGGGCACCACATGGTCCTTCTCCTGTGAGTCTAGATTTTCGAATCCGACGCAAAAATGATAGTGAATTATAACGTTCAGCGCCTCCTAATGACGATAGAAGACTCAAATTGCGTCGCGATCCAATACATCGTTCTCCAGCCGACTTGTCTCCAAGGGTCTATTGCTGCCTCGGGCACCATATGGTCGTTCTCCTGTGAGTCTAGATTTTCGAATCCGACGCAAAAATGATAGTTAATTGTAACGTTCAGGGCCTTCTAATGACGATGGAACACTCAAATTGCGTCAAGATTCAATACAGCGTCCTCCAGCCGACTTGTCTCCAAGGGGATATTGCTGTCCCGGGCACAATATGATCCTTCTCCTGTGAGTCTAGATTTTCGAATCCGACGCAAAAATGATAGTGAATTGTAACGTTCAGCGCCTCCTAATGACGACAGAAGACTCAAATTGCGTCGGGATTCAATACATCGTCCTCCAGCCGATTTGTCTCCAAGGGGATATTGCTGCATCGGGCACCAAATGGTTCGTCTGCTGTAGGTCTAGATTTTCGAATCCGACGAAAAACTGATAGTTAATTGTAACATTCAGGGCCTCCTAATGACGATGGAACACTCAAATTGCGTCGCGATCCAATACATCGTCCTCCAGCCGACTTGTCTCCAAGGGTCTATTGCTGCCTCGGGCACCATATGGTCGTTCTCCTGTGAGTCAAGATTTTCGTATCCGACGGAAAAATGATAGTTAATTGTAATGTTCAGGGCCTTCTAATGACGATGGAACACTCAAATTGCGTCGAGATTCAATACATCGTCCTCCAGCCGACTTGTCTCCAAGGGGATATTGCTGTCTCGGGCACTATATGATCCTTCTCCTGTGAGTCTAGATTTTCGAATCCGACGCAAAAAAGATAGTGAATTGTAACGTTCAGCGCCTCCTAATGACCTAATGACCACATGGTCCTTCTCCTGTGAGTCTAGATTTTCGAATCCGACGCAAAAATGATAGTTAATTGCAACATTCAGGGCCTCCTAATGACCTATGGAACACTCAAATTGCGTCGCGATCCAATACATCGTCCTCCAGCCGACTTGTCTCCAAGGGTCTATTGCTGCCTCGGGCACCTTATGGTCGTTCTCCTGTGTGTCCACATTTTCGTATCCGACGCAAAAGTTATAGTTAATTGTAACGTTCAGGGCCTTCTAATGACGATGGAACACTCAAATTGCGTCGAGATTCAATACATCGTCCTCCAGCCGACATGTCGACAAGGGTCTATTGCTGCCTCGGGCACCTTATGGTCGTTCTCCTGTGAGCCTAGATTTTCGAATCCGACGCAAAAATGATAGTTAATTGTAACGTTCAGGGCCTTCTAATGACGATGGAACACTCAAATTGCGTCGAGATTCAATACATCGTCCTACAGCCGACTTGTCTCCAAGGGGATACTGCTGTCTCGGGCACAATATGATCCTTCTCCTGTGAGTCTAGATTTTAGAATCCGACGCAAAAATGATAGTGAATTGTAACGTTCAGCGCCTCCTAATAACCTAATGACCACATGGTCCTTTTCCTGTGAGTCTAGATTTTCGAATCCGACGCAAAAATGATAGTTAATTGTAACATTCAGGGCCTCCTAATGACGATGGAACACTCAAATTGCGTCGAGATTCAATACATCGTCCTCCAGCCGACTTGTCGACAAGGGTCTATTGCTGCCTCGGGCACCTTATGGTCGTTCTCCTGTGAGCCTAGATTTTCGAATCCGACGCAAAAATGATAGTTAATTGTAACGTTCAGGGCCTTCTAATGACGATGGAACACTCAAATTGCGTCGAGACTCAATACATCGGCCTCCAGCCGACTTGTCACCAGGGGTCTATTGCTGCCTCGGGCACCTTATGGTCATTCTCCTGTGAGTCTAGATTTTCGAATCCGACGCAAAAATGATAGGTAATTGTAACGTTCAGGGCCTTCTAATGACGATGGAACACTCAAATTGCGTCGAGATTGAATACATCGGCCTCCAGCCGACTTGTCTCCAAGGGTCTATTGCTGCCTCGGGCACCTTATAGTCGTTCTCCTGTGAGTTTAGATTATCGAATCCGACGCAAAAATGATAGTTAATTTCAACGTTCAGGGCCTCCTAATGCCGATGGAACACTCAAATTGCGTCGAGATTCAATACATCGGCCTCCAGCCGACTTGTCTCCAAGGGGATATCGCTGCCTCGGGCACCACATGGTCCTTCTCCTGTGAGTCTAGATTTTCGAATCCGACGCAAAAATGATAGTGAATTATAACGTTCAGCGCCTCCTAATGACGATAGAAGACTCAAATTGCGTCGCGATCCAATACATCGTTCTCCAGCCGACTTGTCTCCAAGGGTCTATTGCTGCCTCGGGCACCATATGGTCGTTCTCCTGTGAGTCTAGATTTTCGAATCCGACGCAAAAATGATAGTTAATTGTAACGTTCAGGGCCTTCTAATGACGATGGAACACTCAAATTGCGTCAAGATTCAATACAGCGTCCTCCAGCCGACTTGTCTCCAAGGGGATATTGCTGTCCCGGGCACAATATGATCCTTCTCCTGTGAGTCTAGATTTTCGAATCCGACGCAAAAATGATAGTGAATTGTAACGTTCAGCGCCTCCTAATGACGACAGAAGACTCAAATTGCGTCGGGATTCAATACATCGTCCTCCAGCCGATTTGTCTCCAAGGGGATATTGCTGCATCGGGCACCAAATGGTTCGTCTGCTGTAGGTCTAGATTTTCGAATCCGACGAAAAACTGATAGTTAATTGTAACATTCAGGGCCTCCTAATGACGATGGAACACTCAAATTGCGTCGCGATCCAATACATCGTCCTCCAGCCGACTTGTCTCCAAGGGTCTATTGCTGCCTCGGGCACCATATGGTCGTTCTCCTGTGAGTCAAGATTTTCGTATCCGACGGAAAAATGATAGTTAATTGTAATGTTCAGGGCCTTCTAATGACGATGGAACACTCAAATTGCGTCGAGATTCAATACATCGGCTCCCAGCCGACTTGTCTCCAAGGGTCTATTGCTGCCTCGGGCACCTTATAGTCGTTCTCCTGTGAGTTTAGATTATCGAATCCGACGCAAAAATGATAGTGAATTGTAACGATCAGCGCCTCCTAATGACGATAGAAGACTCAAATTGCGTCGGCATTCAATACATCGTCCTCCAGCCGATTTGTCTCCAAGGGGATATTGCTACCTCGGGCACCAAATGGTTCGTCTGCTGTGAGTCTAGATTTTCGAATCCGACGAAAAACTGATAGTTAATTGTATCATTCAGGGCCTCCTAATGACGATGGAACACTCAAATTGCGTCGCGATCCAATACATCGTCCTCCAGCCGACTTGTCTCCAAGGGTCTAATGCTGCCTCCGGCACCTTATGGTCGTTCTCTTGTAAGTCTAGATTTACGAATCCGACGCCAAAATGATAGTTAGTTGTAACGTTCAGGGCCGCCTAATGACGATGGAACTCTCAAATTGCTTCGAGATTCAATACATCGTCCTCCAGCGGACTTGTCTCCAAGGGTCTATTGCTGCCTCGGGCACCTTATTGTCGTTCTCCTGTGACTCTAGATTTTCGTATCCGACGCAAAAATGATAGTTAATTGTAACGTTCAGGGCCTTCTAATGACGATGGAACACTAAAATTGCGTCGAGATTCAATACATCGGCCTCCAGCCGACTTGTCACCAAGGGTCTATTGCTGCCTCGGGCACCTTATGGTCGTTCTCCTGTGAGTATAGATTTTCGAATCCGACGCAAAAATGATAGTTAATTGTAACGTTCGGGGCCTTCTAATGACGATGGAACACTCAAATTGCGTCGAGATCCATTACATCGGACTCCAGCCGACTTGTCTCCAAGGGTCTATTGCTGCCTCGGGCACCTTATGGTCGTTCTCCTGTGAGTCTAGATTTTCGAATCCGACGCAAAAATCATAGTTAATTGTAACGTTCAGGGCCTTTTAATGACGATGGAACACTCGAATTGCGTCGAGATTCAATACATCGTCCTCCAGCCGATTTGTCTCCAAGGGGTATATTGCTGTCTCGAGCACCGTATGAACTTCTCCTGTGAGTAGATTTTCGAATCCGACGCGAAACTGATAGTTAATCGTAAGGTTCAGGGCCTTGTAATGACGATGGAACACTCAAATTGCGTCGAGATTCAATACATCGGCCTCCATCCGACTTGTCTCCAACGGTCTATTGCTGCCTCGGGCACCTTATGGTCGTTCTCCTGTGACTTTAGGTTTTCGAATCCGACGAAAAACTAATTGTTAATTGTAACATTCAGGGCCTCCTAATGACGATGGAACACTCAAATTGCGTCGCGATCCAACACATCGTCCTCCAGCCGACTTGTCTCCAAGGGTCTAATGCTGCCTCGGGCACTTTATGGTCGTTCTCTTGTAAGTCTAGATTTACGAATCCGACGCCAAAATGATAGTTAATTGTAACGTTCAGGGCCGCCTAATGACGATGGAACTCTCAAATTGCGTCGAGATTCAATACATCGTCCTCCAGCCGACTTGTCTCCAAAGGTCTATTGCTGCCTCGGGCACCTTATGGTCGTTCTCCTGTGAGTCTAGATTTTCGAATCCGACGCAAAAATGATAGTTAATTGTAACGTTCAGGGCCTTCTAATGACGATAGAAGACTCAAATTGCGTCGAGATTCAATACATCGTCCTCCAGCCGAAGTGTCTCCAAGGGGTATATTGCTGTCTCGAGCACCGTTGAACTTCTCCTGTGAGTAGTTTTTCCAATCCGACGCGAAACTGATAGTTAATTGTAAGGTTCAGGGCCTTGTAATGACGATGGAACACTCAAATTGCGTCGAGATTCAATACATCGGCCTCCAGCCGACTTGTCTCCAACAGTCTATTGCTGCCTCGGGCACTTTATGGTCGTTCCCCTGTGAGTTTAGATTATCGAATCCGACGCCAAAATGATAGTTAATTGTAACGTTCAGGACCGCCTAATGATGATGGAACTCTCAAATTGTGTCGAGATTCAATACATCGTCCTCCAGCCGACTTGACTCCAAGGGTCTATTGCTGCCTCGGGCACCTTATGGTCGTTCTCCTGTGAGTCTAGATTTTCGTATCCGACGCAAAAATGATAGTTAATTGTAACGTTCAGGGCCTTCTAATGACGATGGAACTCTCAAATTGCGTCGAGATTCAATACATCGGCCTCCAGCCGACTTGTCACCAGGGGTCTATTGCTGCCTCGGGCACCTTATGGTCGTTCTCCTGTGAGTCTAGATTTTCGAATCCGACGCAAAAATGATAGTTAATTGTAACGTTCAGGGCCTTCTAATGACGATGGAACACTCAAATTGCGTCGAGATTCAATACATCGGCCTCCAGCCGACTTGTCACCAAGGGTCTATTGCTGCCTCGGGCACCTTATGTTCGTTCTCCTGTGAGTTTAGATTATCGAATCCGACGCAAAAATGATAGTTAATTGTAACGTTCAGGGCCTCCTAATGCCGATGGAACACTCAAATTGCGTCGAGATTCAACACATCGGCCTCCAGCCGACTTGTCTCCAAGGGTTTGTTGCTGCCTCGGGCAGAAGTTCTCCTGTGAGTTTAGATTATCGAATCCGACGCAAGAATGATAGTTAATTTTAACGTTCAGGGCCTCCTAATGCCGATGGAACACTCAAATTGCGTCGAGATTCAATACATCGGCCTCCAGCCGACTTGTCTCCAAGGATCTATTGCTGCCTCGGGCACCTTATGGTCGTTCTCCTGTGAGTCTACATTTTCGAATCCGACGCAAAAATGATAGTGAATTGTAACGTTCAGCGCCTCCTAATGACGATAGAAGACTCAAATTGCGTCGGGATTCAATACATCGTCCTCCAGCCGATGTGTCTCCAAGGGAATATAGTTGCCTCGGGCACCAAATGGTTCGTCTGCTGTGAGTCTAGATTTTCGAATCCGACGAAAAACTGATAGTTAATTGTAACATTCAGGGCCCCCTAATGACGATGGAACACTCAAATTGCGTCGCGATCCAATACATCGTCCTCCAGCCGACTTGTCTCCAAGGGTCTATTGCTGCCTCGGACACTAATTGGTCGTTCTCTTGTAAGTCTAGATTTACGAATCCGACGCCCAAATGATAGTTAATTGTAACGTTCAGGGCCGCCTAATGACGATGGAACTCTCAAATTGCGTCGAGATTCAATACATCGTCCTCCAGCCGACTTGTCTCCAAGGGTCTATTGCTGCCTCGGGCACCTTATGTCGTTCTCCTGTTAGTCTAGATCTTCGTATCCGACGCAAAAATGATAGTTAATTGTAACGTTCAGGGCCTTCTAATGACGATGGAACACTCAAATTTCGTCGAGATTCAATACATCGGCCTCCAGCCGACTTGTCACCAAGGGTCTATAGCTGCCTCGGGCACCTTATGGTCGTTCTCCTGTGAGTCTAGATTTTCGAATCCGACACAAAAATGATAGTTAATTGTAAAGTTCAGGGCCTTCTAATGACGATGGAACACTCGAATTGCGTCGAGATTCAATACATCGTCCTCCAGCCGACTTGTCTCCAAGGGGATATTGCTGTCTCGGGCACAATATGATCCTTCTCCTGTGAGTCTAGATTTTCGTATCCGACGCAAAAATGATAGTGAATTGTTACGTTCAGCGCCTCCTAATGACGATAGAAGACTCAAATTGCGTCGAGATTCAATACATCGTCCTCCAGCCGATTTGTCTCCAAGGGGTATATTGCTGTCTCGAGCACCGTATGAACTTCTCCTGTGAGTAGATTTTCGAATCCGACGCGAAACTGATAGTTAATTGTAAGGTTCAGGGCCTTGTAATGACGATGGAACACTCAAATTGCGTCGAGATTCAATACATCGGCCTCCAGCCGACTTGTCTCCAACGGTCTATTGCTGCCTCGGGCACCTTATTGTCGTTCTCCTGTGAGTTTAGATTTTCGAATCCGACGAAAAACTGATAGTTAATTGTAACATTCAGGGCCTCCTAATGACGATGGAACACTCAAATTGCGTCGTGATCCAATACATCGACCTCCAGCCGACTTGTCACCAGGGGTCTATTGCTGCCTCGGGCACCTTATGGTCGTTCTCCTGTGAGTCTAGATTTTCGAATCCGACGCAAAAATGATAGTTAATTGTAACGTTCAGGGCCTTCTAATGACGATGGAACACTCAAATTGCGTCGAGATTCAATACATCGGCCTCCAGCCGACTTAGCACCAAGGGTCTATTGCTGCCTCGGGCACCTTATGTTCGTTCTCCTGTGAGTTTAGATTATTGTATCCGACGCAAAAATGATAGTTAATTGTAACGTTCAGGGCCTCCTAATGCCGATGGAACACTCAAATTGCGTCGAGATTCAACACATCGGCCTCCAGCCGACTTGTCTCCAAGGGTTTGTTGCTGCCTCGGGCAGAAGTTCTCCTGTGAGTTTAGATTATCGAATCCGACGCAAGAATGATAGTTAATTTTAACGTTCAGGGCCTCCTAATGCCGATGGAACACTCAAATTGCGTCGAGATTCAATACATCGTCCTCCAGCCGATGTGTCTCCAAGGGAATATAGTTGCCTCGGGCACCAAATGGTTCGTCTGCAGTGAGTCTAGATTTGCGAATCCGACGAAAAACTGATAGTTAATTGTAACATTCAGGGCCCCCTAATGACGATGGAACACTCAAATTGCGTCGCGATCCAATACATCGTCCTCCAGCCGACTTGTCTCCAAGGGTCTATTGCTGCCTCGGACACTAATTGGTCGTTCTCTTGTAAGTCTAGATTTACGAATCCGACGCCCAAATGATAGTTAATTGTAACGTTCAGGGCCGCCTAATGACGATGGAACTCTCAAATTGCGTCGAGATTCAATACATCGTCCTCCAGCCGACTTGTCTCCAAGGATCTATTGCTGCCTCGGGCACCTTATTGTCGTTCTCCTGTTAGTCTAGATCTTCGTATCCGACGCAAAAATGATAGTTAATTGTAACGTTCAGGGCCTTCTAATGACGATGGAACACTCAAATTGCGTCGAGATTCAATACATCGGCCTCCAGCCGACTTGTCACCAAGGGTCTATAGCTGCCTCGGGCACCTTATGGTCGTTCTCCTGTGAGTCTAGATTTTCGAATCCGACACAAAAATGATAGTTAATTGCAAAGTTCAGGGCCTTCTAATGACGATGGAACACTCGTATTGCGTCGAGATTCAATACATCGTCCTCCAGCCGACTTGTCTCCAAGGGGTATATTGCTGTCTCGAGCACCGTATGAACTTCTCCTGTGAGTAGATTTTCGAATCCGACGCGAAACTGATAGTTAATTGTAAGGTTCAGGGCCTTGTAATGACGATGGAACACTCAAATTGCGTCGAGATTCAATACATCGGCCTCCAGCCGACTTGTCTCCAACGGTCTATTGCTGCCTCGGGCACCTTATGGTCGTTCTCCTGTGAGTTTAGATTTTCGAATCCGACGAAAAACTGATAGTTAATTGTAACATTCAGGGCGTCCTAATGACGATGGAACACTCAAATTGCGTCGTGATCCAATACATCGTCCTCCAGCCGACTTGTCTCCAAGGGTCTAATGCTGCCGCGGGCACTTTATGGTCGTTCTCTTGTAAGTCTCGATTTACGAATCCGACGCCAAAATGATAGTTAATTGTAACGTTCAGGGCCGCCTAATGACGATGGAACTCTCAAATTGCGTCGAGATTCAATACATCGGCCTCCAGCAGACTTGTCTCCAAGGGTCTATTGCTGCCTCGGGCACCTTATGGTCGTTCTCCTGTGAGTCTACATTTTCGAATCCGACGCAAAAATCATAGTTAATTGTAACGTTCAGGGCCTTCTAATGACGATGGAACACTCGAATTGCGTCGAGATTCTATACATCGTCCTCCAGCCGACTTGTCTCCAAGGGGATATTGCTGTCTCGGGCACAATATGATCTTTCTCCTGTGAGTCTAGATTTTCGAATCCGACGCAAAAATGATAGTGAATTGTTACGTTCAGCGCCTCCTAATGACGATAGAAGACTCAAATTGCGTCGAGATTCAATACATCGTCCTCCAGCCGATTTGTCTCCAAGGGGTATATTGCTGTCTCGAGCACGGTATGAACTTCTCCTGTGAGTAGATTTTCGAATCCGACGCGAAACTGATAGTTAATTGTAAGGTTCAGGGCCTTGTAATGACGATGGAACACTCAAATTGCGTCGAGATTCAATACATCGTCCTCCAGCCGACTTGTCTCCAAGGGGATATTGCTGTCTCGGGTACAATATGATCCTTCTCCTGTGAGTCTAGATTTTCGAATCCGACGCACAAAAGATAGTGAATTTTAACGTTCAGCGCCTCCTAATGACAATAGAAGACTCAAATTGGGTCGGGATTCAATACATCGTCCTCCAGCCGATTTGTCTCCAAGGGGTATATTGCTGTCTCGAGCACGGTATGAACTTCTCCTGTGAGTAGATTTTCGAATCCGACGCGAAACTGATAGTTAATTGTAAGGTTCAGGGCCTTGTAATGACGATGGAACACTCAAATTGCGTCGAGATTCAATACATCGGCCTCCAGCCGACTTGTCTCCAACGGTCTATTGCTGCCTCGGGCACCTTATGGTCGTTCTCCAGTGAAATTAGATTTTCGATCCGACGAAAAACTGATAGTTAATCGTAACGTTCAGCGCCTCCTAATGACGATAGAAGACTCAAATTGCGTCGGGATTCAATACATCGTCCTCCAGCCGATGTGTCTCCAAGGGAATATAGTTGCCTCGGGCACCAAATGGTTCGTCTGCTGTGAGTCTAGATTTTCGAATCCGACGAAAAACTGATAGTTAATTGTAACATTCAGGGCCTCCTAATGACGATGGAACACTCAAATTGCGTCGCGATCCAATACATCGTCCTCCAGCCGACTTGTCTCCAAGGGTCTATTGCTGCCTCGGACACTATTTGGTCGTTCTCTTGTAAGTCTAGATTTACGAATCCGACGCCCAAATGATAGTTAATTGTAACGTTCAGGGCCGCCTAATGACGATGGAACTCTCAAATTGCGTCGAGATTCAATACATCGTCCTCCAGCCGACTTGTCTCCAAGGGTCTATTGCTGCCTCGGGCACCTTATTGTCGTTCTCCTGTGAGTCTAGATCTTCGTATCCGACGCAAAAATGAAAGTTAATTGTAACGTTCAGGGCCTTCTAATGACGATGGAACATTCAAATTGCGTCGAGATTCAATACATCGGCCTCCAGCCGACTTGTCACCAAGGGTCTATAGCTGCCTCGGGCACCTTATGGTCGTTCTCCTGTGAGTCTAGATTTTCGAATCCGACACAAAAATGATAGTTAATTGTAAAGTTCAGGGCCTTCTAATGACGATGGAACACTCGAATTGCGTCGAGTTTCAATACATCGTCCTCCAGCCGACTTGTCTCCAAGGGGATATTGCTGTCTCGGGCACAATATGATCTTTCTCCTGTGAGTCTAGATTTTCGAATCCGACGCAAAAATGATAGTGAATTGTTACGTTCAGCGCCTCCTAATGACGATAGAAGACTCAAATTGCGTCGAGATTCAATACATCGTCCTCCAGCCGATTTGTCTCCAAGGGGTATATTGCTGTCTCGAGCACGGTATGAACTTCTCCTGTGAGTAGATTTTCGAATCCGACGCGAAACTGATAGTTAATTGTAAGGTTCAGGGCCTTGTAATGACGATGGAACACTCAAATTGCGTCGAGATTCAATACATCGTCCTCCAGCCGACTTGTCTCCAAGGGGATATTGCTGTCTCGGGTACAATATGATCCTTCTCCTGTGAGTCTAGATTTTCGAATCCGACGCAAAAAAGATAGTGAATTTTAACGTTCAGCGCCTCCTAATGACAATAGAAGACTCAAATTGGGTCGGGATTCAATACATCGTCCTCCAGCCGATTTGTCTCCAAGGGGTATATTGCTGTCTCGAGCACGGTATGAACTTCTCCTGTGAGTAGATTTTCGAATCCGACGCGAAACTGATAGTTAATTGTAAGGTTCAGGGCCTTGTAATGACGATGGAACACTCAAATTGCGTCGAGATTCAATACATCGTCCTCCAGCCGACTTGTCTCCAACGGTCTATTGCTGCCTCGGGCACCGTATGGTCGTTCTCCTGTGAGTTTAGATTATCGAATCCGACGCAAGAATGATAGTTAATTTTAACGTTCAGGGCCTCCTAATGCCGATGGAACACTCAAATTGCGTCGAGATTCAATACATCAGCCTCCAGCCGACTTGTCTCCAAGGGTCTATTGCTGCTTCGGGCACCTTATGGTCGTTCTCCTGTGAGTCTAGATTTTCGAATCCGACGCAAAAATGATAGTTAATTGTAACGTTCAGGGCCTTCTAATGACGATGGAACACTCAAATTGCGTCGAGATTCAATACATCGTCCTCCAGCCGACTTGTCTCCAAGGGGATATTGCTGTCTCGTTCACAATATGATCCTTCCCCTGTGAGTCTAGATTTTCGAATCCGACGCAAAAATGATAGTGAATTGTAACGTTTAGCGCCTCCTAATGACGATAGAAGACTCAAATTGCGTCGGCATTCAATACATCGTCCTCCAGCCGATTTGTCTCCAAGGGGATATTGCTGCCTCGGGCACCAAATGGTTCGTCTGCTGTGAGTCTAGATTTTCGAATCCGACGAAAAACTGATAGTTAATTGTAACATTCAGGGCCTCCTAATGACGATGGAACACTCAAATTGCGTCGCGATCCAATACATCATCCTCCAGCCGACTTGTCTCCAAGGCTCTATTGCTGCCTCGGGCACTTTATGGTCGTTCTCTTGTAAGTCTAGATTTACGAATCCGACGCCAAAATGATAGTTAATTGTAACGTTCAGGGCCGCCTAATGACGATGGAACTCTCAAATTGCGTCGAGATTCAATAGATCGGCCTCCAGCCGACTTGTCACCAAGGGTCTATTGCTGCCTCGGGCACCTTATGGTCGTTCTCCTGTGAGTCTAGATTTTCGAATCCGACGCAAAAATGATAGTTAATTGTAACGTACAGGGCCTTCTAATGACGATGGAACACTCAAATTGCGTCGAGATTCAATACATCGGCTTCCAGCCGACTTGCCTCCAAGGGGAAATTGCTGTCTCGGGCACAATATGATCTTTCTCCTGTGAGTCTAGATTTTCGAATCCGACGCAAAAATTATAGTGAATTGTAACGTTCAGCGCCTCCTAATGACGATAGAAGACTCAAATTGCGTCGAGATTCAATACATCGTCCTCCAGTCGATTTGTCTCCAAGGGGTATATTGCTGTCTCGAGCACCGTATGAACTTCTCCTGTGAGTAGATTTTCGAATCCGACGCGAAACTGATAGTTAATTGTAAGGTTCAGGGCCTTGTAATGACGATGGAACAATCAAATTGCGTCGAGATTCAATACATCGGCCTCCAGCCGACTTGTCTCCAAGGGTCTATTGCTGCCTCGGGCACCTTATGGTCGTTCTCCTGTGAGTCTAGATTTTCGAATCCGACGCAAAAATGATAGTTAATTGTAACGTTCAGGGCCTTCTAATGACGATAGAAGACTCAAATTGCGTCGAGATTCAATACATCGGCCTCCAGCCGACTTGTCCCCAAGGGTCTATTGCTGCCTCGGGCACCTTATGGTCGTTCTCCTGTGAGTCTAGATTTTCGTATCCGACGCAAAAATGATAGTGAATTGTAGCGTTCAGGGCCTTCTAATGTCGGTGGAACACTCAAATTGCGTCGAGATTCAATACATCGTCCTCCAGCAGTGTTGTCTCCAAGGGGATATTGCTGTCTCTGGTACAATATGATCCTTCTCCTGTGAGTCTAGATTTTCGAATCCGACGCAAAAATGATAGTGAATCTTATCGTTCAGCGCCTCCTAATGACAATAGAAGACTCAAATTGGGTCGGGATTCAATACATCGTTCTCCAGCCGATTTGTCTCCAAGGGGATATTGCTGCCTCGGGCACCAAATGGTTCGTCCGCTGTGAGTCTAGATTTTCGAACCCGACGCAAAAATGGTAGTTAATTTAACGTTCAGGGCCTCCTAATGCCGATGGAACACTCAAATTGCGTCGAGATTCAATACATCGTCCTCCAGCCGACTTGTCTCCAAGGGTCTGTTGCTGCCTCGGGCACCGTATGGTCGTTCTCCTGTGAGTTTAGATTATCGAATCCGACGCAAAAATGATAGTTAATTTTAACGTTCAGGGCCTCCTAATGCCGATGGAACACTCAAATTGCGTCGGTATTCAATACATCGTCCTCCTGCCGATTTGCCTCCAAGGGGATATTGCTGCCTCGGGCACCAAATGGTTCGTCTGCTGTGAGTCTAGATTTTCGAATCCGATGAAAAACTGATAGTTAATTGTAACAATCAGGGCCTCCTAATGACGATGGAACACTCAAATTGCGTCGCGATCCAATACATCGTCCTCCAGCCGAATGTCTCGAAGGGTCTATTGCCGCCTCGGGCCCCTTATGGTCGTTCTCCTGTGAGTCTAGATTTTCGAATCCGACGCAAAAATGATAGTTAATTGTAACGTTCAGGGCCTTCTAATGACGGTGGAACACTCAACTTGCGTCGAGATTCAATACATCGTCCTCCAGCCGACTTGTCTCCAAGGGGATATTGCTGTCTCTGGTACAATATGATCCTTCTCCTGTGAGTCTAGATTTTCGAATCCGACGCAAAAATGATAGTGAATTTTATCGTTCAGCGCCTCCTAATGACAATAGAAGACTCAAATTGCGTCGGTATTCAATACATCGTTCTCCAGCCGATTTGCCTCCAAGGGGATATCGCTGCCTCGGGCACCAAATGGTTCGTCTGCTGTGAGTCTAGATTTTCGAATCCGATGAAAAACTGATAGTTAATTGTAACAATCAGGGCCTCCTAATGACGATGGAACACTCAAATTGCGTCGCGATCCAATACATCGTCCTCCAGCCGAATGTCTCGAAGGGTCTATTGCTGCCTCGGGCCCCTTATGGTCGTTCTCCTGTGAGTCTAGATTTTCGAATCCGACGCTAAAATCATAGTTAATTGTAACGTTCATGGCCTTCTAATGACGATGGAACACTCAAATTGCGTCGAGATCCAATACATCCGCCTCCAGCCGACTTGCTGCCTCGGGCACCTTATGGTCGTTCTCCTGTGAGTCTAGATTTTCGAATCCGACGCAAAAATGATAGTTAATTGTAACGTTCAGGGCCTTCTAATGACGATGGAACACTCAAATTACGTCGAGATTCAATACATCGGCTTCCAGCCGACTTGCCTCCAAGGGGAAATTGCCGTCTCGGGCACAATATGATCTTTCTCCTGTGAATCTAGATTTTCGAATCCGACGCAAAAATGATAGTGAATTGTAACGTTCAGCGCCTCCTAATGACGATAGAAGACTCAAATTGCGTCGAGATTCAATACATCGTCCTCCAGCCGATTTGTCTCCAAGGGGTATATTGCTGTCTCGAGCACCGTATGAACTTCTCCTGTGAGTAGATTTTCGAATCCGACGCGAAACAGATAGTTAATTGTAAGGTTCAGGGCCTTGTAATGACGATAGAACACTCAAATTGCGTCGAGATTCAATACATCGGCCTCCAGCCGACTTGTCTCCAAGGGTCTATTGCTGCCTCGGGCACCTTATGGTCGTTCTTCTGTGAGTCTAGATTTTCGAATCCGACGCAAAAATGATAGTTAATTGTAACGTTCAGGGTCTTCTAATGACGATAGAAGACTCAAATTGCGTCGAGATTCAATACATCGGCCTCCAGCCGACTTGTCTCCAAGGGTCTATTGCTGCCTCGGGCACCTTATGGTCGTTCTCCTGTGAGTCTAGATTTTCGTATCCGACGCAAAAATGATAGTGAATTGTAACGTTCAGCGCCTCCTAATGACGATAGAGGACTCAAATTGCGTCTGGGTTCAATACATCGTCGTCCTGCCGATTTGCCTCCAAGGGGATATTGCTGCCTCGGGCACCAAATGGTTCGTCTGCTGTGAGTCTAGATTTTCGAATCCGATGAAAAACTGATAGTTAATTGTAACAATCAGGGCCTCCTAATGACGATGGAACACTCAAATTGCGTCGCGATCCAATACATCGTCCTCCAGCCGAATGTCTCGAAGGGTCTATTGCTGCCTCGGGCCCCTTATGGTCGTTCTCCTGTGAGTCTAGATTTTCGAATCCGACGCAAAAATGATAGTTAATTGTAACGTTCAGGGCCTTCTAATGACGGTGGAACACTCAAATTGCGTCGAGATTCAATACATCGTCCTCCAGCCGACTTGTCTCCAAGGGGATATTGCTGTCTCTGGTACAATATGATCCTTCTCCTGTGAGTCTAGATTTTCGAATCCCACGCAAAAATGATAGTGAATTTTATCGTTCAGCGCCTCCTAATGACAATAGAAGACTCAAATTGCGTCGGTATTCAATACATCGTTCTCCAGCCGATTTGTCTCCAAGGGGATATTGCTGCCTCGGGCACCAAATGGTTCGTCTGCTGTGAGTCTAGATTTTCGAATCCGACGCAAAAATGGTAGTTACTTGTAACGTTCAGGGCCTCCTAATGCCGATGGAACACTCAAATTGCGTCGAGATTCAATACATCGTCCTCCAGCCGACTTGTCTCCAAGGGTCTGTTGCTGCCTCGGGCACCGTATTGTCGTTCTCCTGTGAGTTTAGATTATCGAATCCGACGCAAAAATGATAGTTAATTTTAACGTTCAGGGCCTCCTAATGCCGACGGAACACTCAAATTGCGTCGAGATTCAATTCATCTGCCTCCAGCCGACTTGTCTCCAAGGGTCTATTGCTGCTTCGGGCACCTTATGGTCGTTCTCCTGTGAGTCTAGATTTTCGAATCCGACGCAAAAATGATAGTTAATTGTAACGTTCAGGGCCACCTAATGACGATGGAACACTCAAATTGCGTCGAGATTCAATAAATCGTCCTCCAGCCGACTTGTCTCCAAGGGGATATTGCTGCCTCGGGCACCAAAAGGTTCGTCTGCTGTGAGTCTAGATTTTCGAATCCGACGAAAAACTGATAGTTAATTGTAACATTCAGGGCCTCCTAATGACGATGGAACACTCAAATTGCGTCGCGATCCAATACATCGTCCTCCAGCCGACTTGTCTCCAAGGGTCTATTGCTGCCTCGGGCACTTTATGGTCGTTCTCTTGTAAGTCTAGATTTACGAATCCGACGCCAAAATGATAGTTAATTGTAACGTTCAGGGCCGCCTAATGACGATGGAACTCTCAAATTGCGTCTAGATTCAATACACCGTCCTCCAGCCGACTTGTCTCCAAGGGTCTGTCTATTGCTGCCTCGGGCACCTTATGGTCGTTCTCCTGTGAGTCTAGATTTTCGTATCCGACGCAAAAATGATAGTTAATTGTAACGTTCAGGGCCTTCTAATGACGATGGAACACTCAAATTGCGTCGAGATTCAATACATCGGCCGCCAGCCGACTTGTCACCAAGGGTCTATTGCTGCCTCGGGCACCTTTTCGTCGTTCTCCTGTGAGTCTAGATTTTCGAATCCGACGCAAAAATCATAGTTAATTGTAACGTTCATGGCCTTCTAATGACGATGGAACACTCAAATTGCGTCGAGATCCAATACATCGGCCTCCAGCCGACTTGTCTCCAAGGGTCCATTGCTGCCTCGGGCACCTTATGGTCGTTCTCCTGTGAGTCTAGATTTTCGAATCCGACGCAAAAATGATAGTTAATTGTAACGTTCAGGGCCTTCTAATGACGATGGAACACTCAAATTGCGTCGAGATTCAATACATCGGCTTCCAGCCGACTTGCCTCCAAGGGGATATTGCTGTCTCGGGAACAATATGATCTTTCTCCTGTGAGTCTAGATTTTCGAATCCGACGCAAAAATGATAGTGAATTGTAACGTTCAGCGCCTCCTAATGACGATAGAAGACTCAAATTGCGTCGGGATTCAATACATCGTCCTCCAGCCGATTTGTCTCCAACGGGTATATTGCTGTCTCGAGCACCGTATGAACTTCTCCTGTGAGTAGATTTTCGAATCCGACGCGAAACTGATAATTAATTGTAAGGTTCAGGGCCTTGTAATGACGATGGAACACTGAAATTGCGTCGAGATTCAATACATCGGCCTCCAGCCGACTTGTCTCCAACGGTCTATTGCTGCCTCGGGCACCTTATGGTCGTTCTCCTGTGAGTCTAGATTTTCGAATCCGACGCAAAAATCATAGTTAATTGTAACGTTCAGGGCCTTCTAATGACGATGGAACACTCAAATTGCGTCGAGATTCAATACATCGTCCTCCAGCCGACTTGTCTCCAAGGGGATATTGCTGTCTCGGGCACAATTTGATCTTTCTCCTGTGAGCCTAGATTTTCGAATCCGACGCAAAAATGATAGTGAATTGTAACGTTCAGCGCCTCCTAATGACGATAGAAGACTCAAATTGCGTCGCGATTCAATACATCGTCCTCCAGCCGATTTGTCTCCAAGGGGTATATTGCTGTCTCGAGCACCGTATGAACTTCACCTGTGAGTAGATTTTCGAATCCGACGCGAAGCTGATAGTTAATTGTAAGGTTCAGGGCTTTGTAATGACGATAGAACACTCAAATTGCGTCGAGATTCAATACATCGTCCTCCAGCCGACTTGTCTCCAAGGGGATATTGCTGTCTCGGGCACAATTTGATCTTTCTCCTGTGAGCCTAGATTTTCGAATCCGACGCAAAAATGATAGTGAATTGTAACGTTCAGCGCCTCCTAATGACGATAGAAGACTCAAATTGCGTCGCGATTCAATACATCGTCCTCCAGCCGATTTGTCTCCAAGGGGTATATTGCTGTCTCGAGCACCGTATGAACTTCTCCTGTGAGTAGATTTTCGAATCCGACGCGAAACTGATAGTTAATTGTAAGGTTGAGGGCCTTGTAATGACGATAGAACACTCAAATTGCGTCGAGATTCAATACATCGGCCTCCAGCCGACTTGTCTCCAAGGGTCTATTGCTGCCTCGGGCACCTTATGGTCGTTCTTCTGTGAGTCTAGATTTTCGAATCCGACGCAAAAATGATAGTTAGTTGTAACGTTCAGGGTCTTCTAATGACGATAGAAGACTCAAATTGCGTCGAGATTCAATACATCGGCCTCCAGCCGACTTGTCTCCAAGGGTCTATTGCTGCCTCGGGCACCTTATGGTCGTTCTCCTGTGAGTCTAGATTTTCGTATCCGACGCAAAAATGATAGTGAATTGTAACGTTCAGGGCCTTCTAATGACGGTGGAACACTCAAATTGCGTCGAGATTCAATACATCGTCCTCCAGCCGACTTGTCTCCAAGGGGATATTGCTGTCTCTGGTACAATATGATCCTTCTCCTGTGAGTCTAGATTTTCGAATCCGACGCAAAAATGATAGTGAATTTTATCGTTCAGCGCCTCCTAATGACAACAGAAGACTCAAATTGCGTCGGGATTCAATACATCGTTCTCCAGCCGATTTGTCTCCAAGGGGATATTGCTGCCTCGGGCACCAAATGGTTCGTCTGCTGTGAGTCTAGATTTTCGAATCCGACGCAAAAATGGTAGTTAATTGTAACGTTCAGGGCCTCCTAATGCCGATGGAACACTCAAATTGCGTCGAGATTCAATACATCGTCCTCCAGCCGACTTGTCTCCAAGGGTCTGTTGCTGCCTCGGGCACCGTATGGTCGTTCTCCTGTGAGTTTAGATTATCGAATCCGACGCAAAAATGATAGTTAATTTTAACGTTCAGGGCCTCCTAATGCCGATGGAACACTCAAATTGCGTCGAGATTCAATTCATCTGCCTCCAGCCGACTTGTCTCCAAGGGTCTACTGCTGCTTCGGGCACCTTATGGTCGTTCTCCTGTGAGTCTAGATTTTCGAATCCGACGCAAAAATGATAGTTAATTGTAACGTTCAGGGCCTTCTAATGACGATGGAACACTCAAATTGCGTCGAGATTCAATAAATCGTCCTCCAGCCGACTTGTCTCCAAGGGGATATTGCTGTCTCGGGCACAATATGATCCTTCCCCTGTGAGTCTAGATTTTCGAATCCGACGCAAAAATGATAGTGAATTGTAACGTTCAGCGCCTCCTAATGACGATAGAAGACTCAAATTGCGTCGGCATTCAATACATCGTCCTCCAGCCGATTTGTCTCCAAGGGGATATTGCTGTCTCGGGCACCAAAAGGTTCGTCTGCTGTGAGTCTAGATTTTCGAATCCGACGAAAAACTGATAGTTAATTGTAACATTCAGGGCCTCCTAATGACGATGGAACACTCAAATTGCGTCGCGATCCAATACATCGTCCTCCAGCCGACTTGTCTCCAAGGGTCAATTGCTGCCTCGGGCACTTTATGGTCGTTCTCTTGTAAGTCTAGATTTACGAATCCGACGCCAAAATGATATTTAATTGTAACGTTCAGGGCCGCCTAATGACGATGGAACTCTCAAATTGCGTCTAGATTCAATACACCGTCCTCCAGCCGACTTGTCTCCAAGGGTCTATTGCTGCCTCGGGCACCTTATGGTCGTTCTCCTGTGAGTCTAGATTTTCGTATCCGACGCAAAAATGATAGTTAATTGTAACGTTCAGGGCCTTCTAATGACGATGGAACACTCAAATTGCGTCGAGATTCAATACATCGGCCGCCAGCCGACTTGTCACCAAGGGTCTATTGCTGCCTCGGGCACCTTTTGGTCGTTCTCCTGTGAGTCTAGATTTTCGAATCCGACGCAAAAATCATAGTTAATTGTAACGTACATGGCCTTCTAATGACGATGGAACACTCAAATTGCGTCGAGATCCAATACATCGGCCTCCAGCCGACTTGTCTCCAAGGGTCCATTGCTGCCTCGGGCACCTTATGGTCGTTCTCCTGTGAGTCTAGATTTTCGAATCCGACGCAAAAATGATAGTTAATTGTAACGTTCAGGGCCTTCTAATGACGATGGAACACTGATATTGCGTCGAGATTCAATACATCGGCTTCCAGCCGACTTGCCTCCAAGGGGATATTGCTGTCTCGGGCACAATATGATCTTTCTCCTGTGAGTCTAGATTTTCGAATCCGACGCAAAAATGATAGTGAATTGTAACGTTCAGCGCCTCCTAATGACGATAGAAGACTCAAATTGCGTCGGGATTCAATACATCGTCCTCCAGCCGATTTGTCTCCAACGGGTATATTGCTGTCTCGAGCAACGTATGAACTTCTCCTGTGAGTAGATTTTCGAATCCGACGCGAAACTGATAATTAATTGTAAGGTTCAGGGCCTTGTAATGACGATGGAACACTCAAATTGCGTCGAGATTCAATACATCGTCCTCCAGCCGACTTGTCTCCAACGGTCTATTGCTGCCTCGGGCACCTTATGGTCGTTCTCCTGTGAGTCTAGATTTTCGAATCCGACGCAAAAATCATAGTTAATTGTAACGTTCAGGGCCTTCTAATGACGATGGAACACTCAAATTGCGTCGAGATTCAATACATCGTCCTCCAGCCGACTTGTCTCCAAGGGGATATTGCTGTCTCGGGCACAATATGATCTTTCTCCTGTGAGCCTAGATTTTCGAATCCGACGCAAAAATGATAGTGAATTGTAACGTTCAGCGCCTCCTAATGACGATAGAAGACTCAAATTGCGTCGCGATTCAATACATCGTCCTCCAGCCGATTTGTCTCCAAGGGGTATATTGCTGTCTCGAGCACCGTATGAACTTCACCTGTGAGTAGATTTTCGAATCCGACGCGAAGCTGATAGTTAATTGTAAGGTTCAGGGCTTTGTAATGACAATGTAACACTCAAATTGCGTCGACATTCAATACATCGGCTTCCAGCCGACTTGCCTCCAAGGGGATATTGCTGTCTCGGGCACAATATGATCTTTCTCCTGTGAGTCTAGATTTTCGAATCCGACGCATAAATGATAGTTAATTGTAACGTTCAGGGCCTTCTAATGACGATGGAACACTCAAATTGCGTCGAGATTCAATACATCGGCTTCCAGCCGACTTGCCTCCAAGGGGATATTGCTGTCTCGGGCACAATTTGATCTTTCTCCTGTGAGTCTAGATTTTCGAATCCGACGCAAAAATGATAGTGAATTGTAACGTTCAGCACCTCCTAATGACGATAGAAGACTCATATTGCGTCGCGATCCAATACATCGTCCTCCAGCCGACTTGTCTCCAAGGGTCTATTGCTGCCTCGGGCACCTTATGGTCATTCTCCTGTGAGTCTAGATTTTCGAATCCGACGCAAAAATGATAGTTAATTGTAACGTTCAGGGCCTTGTAATGACGATGGAACACTCAAATTGCGTCGAGATTCAATACATCGTCCTCCAGCCGACTTGTCTCCAAGGGTCTGTTGCTGCCTCGGGCACCGTATGGTCGTTCTCCTGTGAGTTTAGATTATCGAATCCGACGGAAAAATGATAGTTAATTTTAACGTTCAGGGCCTCCTAATGCTGATGGAACACTCAAATTGCGTCGAGATTCAATACATCGGCCTCCAGCCGACTTGTTTCCAAGGGTCTATTGCTGCCTCGGGCACCTTATGGTCGTTCTCCTGTGAGTCTAGATTTTCGAATCCGACGCAAAAATGATAGTTAATTGTAACGTTCAGGGCCTTCTAATGACGATGGAACACTCAAATTGCGTCGAGATTCAATACATCGTCCTCCAGCCGACTTGTCTCCAAGGGGATATTGCTGTCTCGGGCACAATATGATCCTTCTCCTGTGAGTCTAGATTTTCGAATCCGACGCAAAAATGATAGTGAATTGTAACGTTCAGCGCCTCCTAATGACGATAGAAGACTCAAATTGCGTCGAGATTCAATACATCGTCCTCCAGCCGATTTGTCTCCAAGGGGTATATTGCTGTCTCGAGCACCGTATGAACTTCTCCTGTGAGTAGATTTTCGAATCCGACGCGAAACTGATAGTTAATTGTAAGGTTCAGGGCCTTGTAATGACGATGGAACACTCAAATTGCGTCGAGATTCAATACATCGGCCTCCAGCCGACTTGTCTCCAACGGTCTATTGCTGCCTCGGGCACCTTATGGTCGTTCTCCTGTGAGTTTAGATTTTCGAATCCGACGAAAAACTGATAGTTAATTGTAACATTCAGGGCCTCCTAATGACGATGGAACACTCAAATTGCGTCGCGATCCAATACATCGTCCTCCAGCCGACTTGTCTCCAAGGGTCTAATGCTGCCGCGGGCTCTTTATGGTCGTTCCCCTGTGAGTTTAGATTATCCAATCCGACGCCAAAATGATAGTTAATTGTAACGTTCAGGACCGCCTAATGATGATGGAACTCTCAAATTGCGTCGAGATTCAATACATCGGCCTCCAGCCGACTTGTCTCCAAGGGTCTATTGCTGCCTCGGGCACCTTATGTTCGTTCTCCTGTGAGTTTAGATTATCGAATCCGACGCAAAAATGATAGTTAATTGTAACATTCAGGGCCTTCTAATGACGATGGAACACTCAAATTGAGATTCAATACATCGTCCTCCAGCCGATTTGTCTCCAAGGGGATATTGCTGCCTCGGGCACCAAATGGTTCGTCTGCTGTGAGTCTAGATTTTCGAATCCGACGAAAAACTGATAGTTAATTGTAACATTCAGGGCCTCCTAATGACGATGGAACACTCAAATTGCGTCGCGATCCAATACATCGTTCTCCAGCCGACTTGTCTCCAAGGGTCTAATGCTGCCTCGGGCACCTTATGGTCGTTCTCCTGTGTGTCTAGATTTTCGTATCCGACGCAAAAATTATAGTTAATTGTAACGTTCAGTGCCTTCTAATGACGATGGAACACTCAAATTGCGTCGAGATTCAATACATCGGCCTCCAGCCGACTTGTCTCCAAGGGGATATCGCTGCCTCGGGCACCACATGGTCCTTCTCCTGTGAGTCTAGATTTTCGAATCCGACGCAAAAATGATAGTGAATTGTAACGTTCAGGGCCTGCTAATGACGATGGAACACTCAAATTGCGTCGAGATTCAATAAATCGTCCTCCAGCCGACTTGTCTCCAAGGGGATATTGCTGTCTCGGGCACAATATGATCCTTCCCCTGTGAGTCTAGATTTTCGAATCCGACGCAATAATGATAGTGAATTGTAACGTTCAGCGCCTCCTAATGACGATAGAAGACTCAAATTGCGTCGGCATTCAATACATCGTCCTCCAGCCGATTTGTCTCCAAGGGGATATTGCTGCCTCGGGCACCAAATGGTTCGTCTGCTGTGAGTCTAGATTTTCGAATCCGACGAAAAACTGATAGTTAATTGTAACATTCAGGGTCTCCTAATGACGATGGAACACTCAAATTGCGTCGCGATCCAATACATCGTCCTCCAGCCGACTTGTCTCCAAGGGTCTATTGCTGCCTCGGGCACTTTATGGTCGTTCTCTTGTAAGTCTAGATTTACGAATCCGACGCCAAAATGATAGTTAATTGTAACGTTCAGGGCCTTCTAATGGCGATGGAACACTCAAATTGCGTCGAGATTCAATACATCGGCTTCCAGCCAACTTGCCTCCAAGGGGATATTGCTGTCTCGGGCACAATATGATCTTTCTCCTGTGACTCTAGATTTTCGAATCCGACGCAAAAATGATAGTGAATTGTAACGTTCAGCGCCTCCTAATGACGATAGAAGACTCAAATTGCGTCGAGATTCAATACATCGTCCTCCTGCCGATTTGTCTCGAGCACCGTATGAACTTCTCCTGTGAGTAGATTTTCGAATCCCTCGCGAAACTGATAGTTAATTGTAAAGTTCAGGGCCTTGTAATGACGATGGAACACTCAAATTGCGTCGAGATTCAATACATCGGCCTCCAGCCGACTTGTCTCTAACGGTCTATTGCTGCCTCGGGCACCTTATGGTCGTTCTCCTGTGAGTTTAGATTTTCGAATCCGACGAAAAACTGATAGTTAATTGTAACATTCAGGGCCTCCTAATGACGATGGAACACTCATTTTGCGTCGCGATCCAATACATCGTCCTCCAACCGACTTGTCTCCGAGGGTCAATAGCTGCCTCGGGCACCGTATGGTCGTTCCCCTGTGAGTCTAGATTTTCGAATCCGACGCAAAAATCATAGTTAATTGTAACGTTCAGGGCCTCCTAATGACGATGGAACACTCAAATTGCGTCAAGATTCAATACATCGTCCTCCAGCCGACTTGTCTCGGGCACAATATGATCTTTCTCCTGTGAGCCTAGATTTCCGAATCCGACGCAAAAATGATAGTGAATTGTAACGTTCAGCGCCTCCTAATGACGATAGAAGACTCAAATTGCGTCGAGATTCAATACATCGTCCTCCAGCCGATTTGTCTCCAAGGGGTATATTGCTGTCTCAGCACCATATGAACTTCTCCTGTGAAGTAGATTTTCGAATCCGACGCGAAACTAATAGTTAATTGTAAGGTTCAGGGCTTTGTAATGACAATGGAACACTCAAATTGCGTCGAGATTCAATACATCGGCCTCCAGCCGACTTGTCTCCAAGGGGATATCGCTGCCTCGGGCACCACATGGTCCTTCTCCTGTGAGTCTAGATTTTCGAATCCGACGCAAAAATGATAGTGAATTGTAACGTTCAGCGCCTCCAAATGACGATAGAAGACTCAAATTGCGTCGCGATCCAATACATCGTCCTCCAGCCGACTTGTCTCCAAGGGTCTATTGCTGCCTCGGGCACCTTATGGTCGTTCTCCTGTGAGTCTAGATTTTCGAATCCGACGCAAAAATGATAGTTAACACGTTCACTGCCATCGGCGCACCAGCGCGTCCGGCCGATACTAGTGCATATGCCGTCGACGCGCCTGCGCGGCGAGACACTCAGCTGTTTCTCAGCGCCACAGTTTAGTCGGGCACAGCCATTCGGTGTGGTTCATTGCGCAGGCACTCTAAGAACGTATTGTTTTCAATTTTTGCGGGTGCGGTTCGTGTGTTTTCCCTACAGTTTTTCTCTGTTGTGGGACTGAAAATGGAAGACAATCGTGACACGGCGGGCCCTTCAGAACCTAAGAAACGTAAAACACAGGACACAAGAAACGTACAAAAACTAACGGATGCGGAATTATTACGAATATTAGAAGAAAGCGATTCGGAAACGGAACTGGCCAGTGAGGAGGACGGCGTGGAATCCAGTGAAGAGTCTGACGGAGCCGAGTTTGTTTTAGATGAGACTGTAGAAATGGCTGTGAATCCTAGCGACAGGGAAATGGCAGAAGGAGTGGTAACAAGAGATAACGCAGCTGATACAACTGTTGCGTGGGAAAGAGAGCCAGTTGGAATGATAAATTGCCCATTTATAAAAAATGAGGGACTGCTTATTCAACCGACGGAAAACACTCCCTTAGATTATTTTCGTCTTTTGCTGACGGACGAATTTCTATTGACAGTTGTAGAAGAAACAAATCGAAACGCGATTGAATTATTCCTTTCTGCGGGAACCAAAGGACAATCACGAATAAACTGTTGGAAAGATGTGACTGTTGGCGAATTGTTAGTGTTCTTGGGAGTTTTCCTGCACATGGGAAATGTAAAGATGAGGAATTTGCAGGACTATTGGAAAAAGGACGCTTTATTCAACGTGAAAGGAATTGCCGATAGTATTTCACGAAATCGTTTTCTGCTAATACTACGTGCATTACACTTTTCTGAAAATCCAAAACAGGGCAAACCAACACCATCCGACAGGTTGTATAAAATACGTCCCGTTATCAATTTTTTCAATGAAAGGATGTGCCAAGTTTACTACCCTGGACGGGAACTGTCTCTGGACGAATCAATGATCCTTTGGCGTGGACGATTACTTTTCCGCCAATACATCAAAAACAAAAAGCACAAATATGGCATAAAGCTATATATTTTGACAACTCCCACTGGAATGGTCCTAAAATTCGCGGTATACACTGGCATGCTGGACGATTTAGGAGGAAGAGGCCATGCGCAAAAAATTGTTCTTCATTTACTAGATGAAAAGTTGAATGCTGGTCACCATGTGTACATGGACAATTACTATAACAGCTTCGCATTGGCAAAGCTGCTCCTGGATAAGAAGACCCACTGCACGGGAACTCTGAGGGCGAATAGGAAGGATACACCCAAGGAAATACAGGAAGCAAAACTACGAAAAGGTGAAGCCGTTGCCAGATTTGCGGAAGGAGTTATGATAGGTAAGTGGCGTGATAAGAGGGAGGTTTGCTACATTTCTAATGCATTTACAAATGAAATGGTTGAGGTTGAAACCAAAAGAAAGGAGAAGAAATCTAAGCCCTTGGCCATTGTAAACTACAATAAATTTATGGCGGGAGTTGATCGGCACGATCAGATGTTATCATATTACCTCTCGGAACGCAAAACCATACGCTGGTACAAGAAACTTTTTATCCACGTTGTGGAAATGATACTGACAAACGCACATGCCCTACACAATAAATATTGTGGCACAAAAATGCCCCTCCAAGAATTTAGACTCAGTATTATAAGAGCACTATTGCCACGAAAGCAGGTAGAACGGCCAGTCCGAAATCCCCAACATGTTGTGGTAAAACGAGAATCAAATGGAAAATCAAAAACACCGCGAAAAAAGTGCAGATCATGCGCCAGCCGTGGACAACGAACAGACACGATTTACGAGTGCCTAGATTGCCCAAATAAAGCAGGATATTGTTTGAATTGTTATGTTATTCACCACCTCTAAAGGCAGATAGCACTTTCGTTGCTCATTTATTTTTCGACAGTTATGTGTCGGTACTATTCGTAAACTTTGTATTTATTTTATTTGTTTGAGAGTGTAATGGATAAAGCTCTAGATTGTATTTTTCTTAGATTTGACATACATTTTATTTCAGAAGTTTCTTCGAGATCTTGTGTTTGTATTTGAATGTTTCTACTATATTTTTTGTCCAATAAATATGTCGTTTGTCAGTAGGATGTTTCGTTTCATTTATGAATATAAAATGAAATTGTAGTAACCTAAACTGTCACACTAACCAGGAACAATACACTAGACGCATTGGCGCGTCCACGGCCACCCGCTACAGAATATGGCCTGATATGCCACTGACGCCTTAGTGCGCCCCAAAACAACTTTGATTCACGAGAGTAAATTTGATTGTGTACTTATAAAATAAATACATGTTATATTACTTTTAGCAATATATTTTCAGATTCTATTAAGAAAAATATTGGTTACGTGGCAAAGCAAGGCCAATTACAGTGGCAGTGAACGTGTTAATTGTAACGTTCAGTGCCTTGTAATGACGATGGAACACTCAAATTGCGTCGAGATTCAATACATCGTCCTCCAGCCGACTTGTCTCCAAGGGTCTATTGCTGCCTCGGGCACCTTATGGTCGTTCTCCTGTGAGTCTAGATTTTCGAATCCGACGCAAAAATGATAGTTAATTGTAACGTTCAGGGCCTTCTAATGACGATGGAACACTCAAATTGCGTCGAGATTCAATACATCGTCCTCCAGCCGACTTGTGTCCAAGGAGATATTGCTGTCTCGGGCACAATATGATCCTTCTCCTGTGAGTCTAGATTTTCGAATCCGACGCAAAAATGATAGTGAATTGTGACTTTTAGCGCCTCCTAATGACGATAGAAGACTCAAATTGCGTCGAGACTCAATACATCGTCCTCCAGCCGATTTGTCTCCAAGGGGTATATTGCTGTCTCGAACACCGTATGAACTTCTCCTGTGAGTAGATTTTCGAATCCGACGCGAAACTGATAGTTAATTGTAAGGTTCAGGGCCTTGTTATGACGATGGAACACTCAAATTGCGTCGAGATTCAATACATCGGCCTCCAGCCGACTTGTCTCCAAGGGTCTATTGCTGCCTCGGGCACCTTATGGTCGTTCTCCTGTGAGTCTAGATTTTCGAATCCGACGCAAAAATGATAGTTAATTGTAACGTTCAGGGCCTTCTAATGACGATGGAACACTCAAATTGCGTCGAGATTCAATATATCGTCCTCCAGCCGACTTGTGTCCAAGGGGATATTGCTGTCTCGGGCACAATATGATCCTTCTCCTGTGAGTCTAGATTTTCGAATCCGACGCAAAAATGATAGTTAATTGTAACGTTCAGGACCGCCTAATGATGATGGAACTCTCAAATTGCGTCGAGATTCAATACATCGGCCTCCAGCCGACTTGTCTCCAAGGGTCTTTTGCTGCCTCGGGCACCTTATGGTCGTTCTCCTGTGAGATTAGATTATCGAATCCGACGCAAAAATGATAGTTAATTGTAACGTTCAGGGCCTCCTAATGCCGATGGAACACTCAAATTTCGTCGAGATTCAATACATCGGCCTCCAGCCGACTTGTCTCCAAGGGTCTGTTGCTGCCTCGGGCACCTTATGGTCGTTCTCCTGTGAGTTTAGATTTTCGAATCCGACGCAAGAATGATAGTTAATTTTAACGTTCAGGGCCTCCTAATGCCGATGGAACACTCAAATTGCGTCGAGATTCAATACATCGGCCTCCAGCCGACTTGTCTCCAAGGGTCTATTGCTGCCTCGGGCACCTTGTGGTCGTTCTCCTGTGTGTCTAGATTTTCGAATCCGAAGCAAAAATGATAGTGAATTGTAACGTTCAGCGCCTCCTAATGACGATAGAAGACTCAAAATGCGTCGGCATTCAATACATCGTCCTCCAGCCGATTTGTCTCCAAAAGGATGTTGCTGCCTCGGGCACCAAATGGTTCGTCTGCTGTGAGTCTAGATTTTCGAATCCGACGAAAAACTGATAGTTAATTGTAACATTCAGGGCCTCCTAATGACGATGGAACACTCAAATTGCGTCGAGATCCAATACATCGGCCTCCAGCCGACTTATCTCCAAGGGTCAATTGCTGCCTCGGGCACCTGATGGTCGTTCTCTTGTAAGTCTAGATTTACGAATCCGACGCCAAAATGATAGTTAATTGTAACGTTCAGGACCGCCTAATGACGATGGAACTCTCAAATTGCGTCGAGATTCAATACATCGTCCTCCAGCCGACTTGTCTCCAAGGGGCTATTGCTGCCTCGGGCACCTTATGGTCGTTCTCCTGTGTGTCTAATTTTCGTATCCGACGTCAAAATGATGGTTAATTGTAACGTTCAGGGCCTTCTAATGACGATGGAACACTCAAATTGCGTCGAGATTCAATACATCGGCCTCCAGCCGACTTGTCTCCAAGGGGATATCGTTGCCTGGGGCACCACATGGTCCTTCTCCTGTGAGTCTAGATTTTCGAATCCGACGCAAAAATGATAGTGAATTGTAACGTTCAGCGCCTCCTAATGACGATAGAAGACTCAAATTGCGTCGCGATCCAATACATCGTCCTCCAGCCGACTTGTCTCCTAGGGTCTATTGCTGCCTCGGCCACCTTATGGTCGTTCTCCTGTGAGTCTAGATTTTCTTTTCCAACGCAAAAATGATAGTTAATTGTAACGTTCAGGGCCTTCTAATGACGATGGAACACTCAAATTGCGTCGAGATTCAATACATCGTCCTCCAGCCGACTTGTCTCCAAGGGGATATTATTGTCTCGGGTAAATATGATCCTTCTCCTGTGAGTCTAGATTTTCGAATCCGACGCAAAAATGATAGTGAATTGTAACGTTCAGCGCCTCCTAATGACGATAGAAGACTCAAATTGCGTCGAGAATCAATACATCGTCCCCCAGCCGATTTGTCTCCAAGGGGTATATTGCTGTCTCGAGCACCGTATGAACTTCTCCTGTGAGTAGATTTTCGAATCCGACGCGAAACTGATAGTTAATTGTAAGGTTCAGGGCCTTGTAAAGACGACGGAACACTCAAATTGCGTCGAGATTCAATACATCGGCCTCCAGCCGACTTGTCTCCAACGGTCTATTGCTGCCTCGGGCACCTTATGTTCGTTCTCCTGTGAGTTTAGATTTTCGAATCCGACGAAAAACTGATAGTTAATTGTAACATTCAGGGCCTCCTAATGACGATGGAACACTCATTTTGCGTCGCGATCCAATATATCGTCCTCCAACCGACTAGTCTCCGAGGGTCAATAGCTGCCTCGGGCACCGTATGGTCGTTCCCCTGTGAGTCTAGATTTTCGAATCCGACGGAAAAATCATAGTTAATTGTAACGTTCAGGGCCTTCTAATGACGATGGAACACTCAAATTGCGTCGAGATTCAATACATCGTCCTCCAGCCGACTTGTCTCCAAGGGGATATTGCTGTCTCGGGCACAATATGATCTTTCTCCTGTGAGCCTAGATTTAAGAATCCGACGCAAAAATGATAGTGAATTGTAACTTTCAGCGCCTCCTAATGACGATAGAAGACTCAAATTGCGTCGAGATTCAATACATCGTCCTCCAGCCGGTTTGTCTCCAAGGGGATATTGCTGCCTCGGGCACCAAATGGTTCGTCTGCTGTGAGTCTAGATTTTCGAATCCGACGAAAAACTGATAGTTAATTGTAACATTCAGGGCCTCCTAATGACGATGGAACACTCAAATTGCGTCACGATCCAATACATCGTCCTCCAGCCGACTTGTCTCCAAGGGTCTAATGCTGCCTCGGGCACTTTATGGTCGTTCTCTTGTAAGTCTAGATTTACGAATCCGACGCCAAAATGAAAGTTAATTGTAACGTTCAGGGCCGCCTAATGACGATGGAACTCTCAAATTGCGTCGAGATTCAATACATCGTCCTCCAGCCACTTGTCTCCAAGGGTCTATTGCTGCCTCGGGCACCTTATGGTCGTTCTCCTGTGAGTCTAGATTTTCGTATCCGACGCAAAAATGATAGTTAATTGTAACGTTCAGGGCCTTCTAATGACGATGGAACACTCAAATTGCGTCGAGATTCAATACATCGGCCTCCAGCCGACTTGTCACCAAGGGTCTATTACTGCCTCGGGCAACTTATGGTCGTTCTCCTGTGAGTCTAGATTTTCGAATCCGACGCAAAAATGATAGTTAATTGTAACGTTCAGGGCCTTCTAATGACGATGGAACACTCAAATTGCGTCGAGATCCAATACATCGGCCTCCAGCCGACTTGTCTCCAAGGGTCCATTGCTGCCTCGGCCACCTTATGGTCGTTCTCCTGTGAGTCTAGATTTTCGAATCCGACGCAAAAATGATAGTTAATTGTAACGTTCAGGGCCTTCTAATGACGATGGAACTCTCAAATTGCGTCGAGATTCAATACATCGGCTTCCAGCCGACTTGCCTCCAAGGGGATATTGCTGTCTCGGGCACAATATGATCTTTCTCCTGTGAGTCTAGATTTTCGAATCCGACGCAAAAATGATAGTTAATTGTAACGTTCAGCGCCTCCTAATGACGATAGAAGACTCAAATTGCGTCGAGATTCAATACATCGTCCTCCAGCCGATTTGTCTCCAAGGGGTATATTGCTGTCTCGAGCACCGTATGAACTTCTCCTGTGAGTAGATTTTCGAATCCGACGCGAAACTGATAGTTAATTGTAAGTTTCAGGGCCTTGTAATGACGATGGAACGCTCAAATTGCGTCGAGATTCAATACATCAGCCTCCAGCCGACTTGTCTCCAACGGTCTATTGCTGCCTCGGGCACCTTATGGTCGTTCTCCTGTGAGTTTAGATTTTCGAATCCGACGAAAAACTGATAGTTAATTGTAACATTCAGGGCCTCCTAATGACGATGGAACACTCATTTTGCGTCGCGATCCAATATATCGTCCTCCAACCGACTTGTCTCCGAGGGTCAATTGCTGCCTCGGGCACCGTATGGTCGTTCCCCTGTGAGTCTAGATTTTCGAATCCGACGCAAAAATGATAGTTAATTGTAACGTTCAGGGCCGCCTAATGACGATGGAACTCTCAAATTGCGTCGAGATTCAATAGATCGTCCTCCAGCCGACTTGTCTCCAATTGTCTATTGCTGCCTCGGGCACCTTATGGTCGTTCTCCTGTGAGTCTAGATTTTCGTATCCGACGCTAAAATGATAGTAAATTGTAACATTCAGGGCCTCCTAATGACGATGGAACACTCATTTTGCGTCGCGATCCAATATATCGTCCTCCAACCGACTTGTCTCCGAGGGTCAATTGCTGCCTCGGGCACCGTATGGTCGTTCCCCTGTGAGTCTAGATTTTCGAATCCGACGCAAAAATGATAGTTAATTGTAACGTTCAGGGCCGCCTAATGTCGATGGAACACTCAAATTGCGTCGAGATTCAATACATCGTACTCCAGCCGACTTGTGTCCAAGGGTATATTGCTGTCCCGGGCACAATATGATCTGTGAGTCTAGATTTTCGAATCCGACGCAAAAATGATAGTGAATTGTAACGTTCAGCGCCTCCTAATGACGATAGAAGACTCAAATTGCGTCGAGATTCAATACATCGTCCTCCAGCCGATTTGTCTCCAAGGGGTATATTGCTGTCCCGAGCACCGTATGAACTTCTCCTGTGAGTAGATTTTCGAATCCGACGCGAAACTGATAGTTAATTGTAAGGTTCAGGGCCTTGTAATAACGATGGAACACTCAAATTGCGTCGAGATTCAATACATCGGCCTCCAGCCGACTTGTCTCCAAGGGTCTATTGCTGCCTCGGGCACCAAATGGTTCGTCTGCTGTGAGTCTAGATTTTCGAATCCGACGAAAAACTGATAGTTAATTGTAACATTCAGGGCCTCCTAATGACGATGGAACACTCAAATTGCGTCGCGATCCATACATCGTCCTCCAGCCGAATTGTCTCCAAGGGTCTAATGCTGCCTCGGGCACTATATGGTCGTTCTCTTGTAAGTCTAGATTTACGAATCCGACGCCAAAATGATAGTTAATTGTAACGTTCAGGGCCGCCTAATGACGATGGAACTCTCAAATTGCGTCGAGATTCAATACATCGTCCTCCAGCCGACTTGTCTCCAAGGGTCTATTGCTGCCTCGGGCACCTTATGGTCGTTCTCCTGTGTGTCTAGATTTTCGTATCCGACGCAAAAATGATAGTTAATTGTAACGTTCAGGGCCTTCTAATGACGATGGAACACTCAAATTGCGTCGAGATTCAATACATCGGCCTCCAGCCGACTTATCTCCAAGGGGATATCGCTGCCTCGGGCACCACATGGTCCTTCTCCTGTGAGTCTAGATTTTCGAATCCGACGCAAAAATGATAGTGAATTGTAACGTTCAGCGCCTCCTAATGACGATAGAAGACTCAAATTGCGTCGCGAACCAATACATCGTCCTCCAGCCGACTTGTCTCCAAGGGTCTATTGCTGCCTCGGCCACCTTATGGTCGTTATCCTGTGAGTCTAGATTTTCGAATCCGACGCAAAAATGAAACTTAATTGTAACGTTCAGGGCCTTCTAATGACGATGGAACACTCAAATTGCGTCGAGATTCAACACATCGTCCTCCAGCCGACTTGTCTCCAAGGGGATATTGCTGTCTCGGGTACAATATGATCCTTCTCCTGTGAGTCTAGATTTTTGAATCCGACGAAAAACTGATAGTTAATTGTAACATTCAGGGCCTCCTAATGACGATAGAAGACTCAAATTGCGTCACGATCCAATACATCGTCCTCCAGCCGACTTGTCTCCAAGGGTCTAATGCTGCCTCGGGCACTTTATGGTCGTTCTCTTGTAAGTCTAGATTTACGAATCCGACGCCAAAATGAAAGTTATTTGTAACGTTCAGGGCCGCCTAATGACGATGGAACTCTCAAATTGCGTCGAGATTCAATACATCGTCCTCCAGCCGACTTGTCTCCAAGGGTCTATTGCTGCCTCGGGCACCTTATGGTCGTTCTCCTGTGAGTCTAGATTTTCGTATCCGACGCAAAAATGATAGTTAATTGTAACGTTCAGGGCCTTCTAACGACGATGGAACACTCAAATTGCGTCGAGATCCAATACATCGGCCTCCAGCCGACTTGTCTCCAAGGGTCCATTGCTGCCTCGGGCACCTTATGGTCGTTCTCCTGTGAGTCTAGATTTTCGAATCCGACGCAAAAATGATAGCGAATTGTAATGTTCAGCGCCTCCTAATGACGATAGAAGACTCAAATTGCGTCGAGATTCAATACATCGTCCTCCAGCCGATTTGTCTACTAGGGGTATATTGCTGTCTCATGCACCGTAAGAACTTCTCCTGTGAGTAGATTTTCGAATCCGACGCGAAACTGATAGTTAATTGTAAGGTTCAGGGCCTTGTAATGACGATGGAACACTCAAATTGCGTCGAGATTCAATACATCGGCCTCCAGCCGAATTGTCTCCAACGGTCTATTGCTGCCTCGGGCACCTTATGGTCGTTCTCCTGTGAGTTTAGATTTTCGAATCCGACGAAAAACTGATAGTTAATTGTAACATTCGGGGCCTCCTAATGACGATGGAACACTCATTTTGCGTCGCGATCCAATACATCGTCCTCCAACCGACTTGTCTCCGAGGGTCAATAGCTGCCTCGGGCACCGTATGGTCGTTCCCCTGTGAGTCTAGATTTTCGAATCCGACGCAAAAATCATAGTTAATTGTAACGTTCAGGGCCTTCTAATGACGATGGAACACTCAAATTGCGTCGAGATTCAATACATCGTCCTCCAGCCGACTTGTCTCCAAGGGGATATTGCTGTCTCGGGCACAATATGATCTTTCTCCTGTGAGCCTAGATTTTCGAATCCGACGCAGAAATGATAGTGAATTGTAACGTTCAGCGCCTCCTAATGACGATAGAACACTCAAATTGCATCGAGATTCAATACATCGTCCTCCAGCCGATTTGTCTCCAAGGGGTATATTGCTGTCTCGAGCAGGGCTTTGTAATGACAATGGAACACTCTAATTGCGTCGAGATTCAATACATCGGCCTCCAGCCGACTTGTCTCCAAGGGGATATCGCTGCCTCGGGCACCACATGTTCCTTCTCCTGTGAGTCTAGATTTTCGAATCCGACGCAAAAATGATAGTGAATTGTAACGTTCAGCGCCTCCTAATGACGATAGAAGACTCAAATTGCGTCGCGATCCAATACATCGTCCTCCAGGCGACTTGTCTCCAAGGGGCTAATGCTGCCTCGGGCACTTTATGGTAGTTCTCTTGTAAGTCTAGATTTACGAATCCGACGCCAAAATGATAGTTAATTTTAACGTTCAGGGCCGCCTAATAACGATGGAACTCTCAAATTGCGTCGAGATTCAATACATCGTCCTCCAGCCGACTTGTCTCCAAGGATCCATTGCTGCCTCGGGCACCTCATGGTCGTTCTCCTGTGAGTCAAGATTTTCGTATCCGACGCAAAAATGATAGTTAATTGTAACATTCAGGGCCGCCTAATGACGATGGAACTCTCAAATTGCGTCGAGATCCAATACATCGGCCTCCAGCCGACTTGTCTCCAAGGGTCTATTGCTGCCTCGGGCACCTTATGGTCGTTCTCCTGTGAGTCTAGATTTTCGAATCCGACGCAAAAATCATAGTTAATTGTAACGTTCAGGGCCTTCTAATGACGATGGAACACTCAAATTGCGTCGAGATTCAATACATCGTCCTCAAGCCGATTTGTCTCCAAGGGGTATATTGCTGTCTCGAGCACCGTATGAACTTCTCCTGTGAGTAGATTTTCGAATCCGACGCGAAACTGATAGTTAATTGAAGGTTCAGGGCTTTGTAATGACGATGGAACACTCAAATTGCGTCGAGATTCAATACATCGGCCTCCAGCCGACTTGTCTCGAACGGTCTATTGCTGCCTCGGGCACCTTATGGTCGTTCTCCTGTGAGTTTAGATTTTCGAATCCGACGAAAAACTGATAGTTAATTGTAACATTCAGGGCCTCCTAATGACGATGGAACACTCATTTTGCGTCGCGATCCAATACATCGTCCTCCAACCGACTTCTCTCCAAGGGTCTAATGCTGCCTCGGGCACTTTATGGTCGTTCTCTTGTAAGTCTAGATTTACGAATCCGACGCCAAAATGATAGTGAATTGTAACGTTCAGCGCCTCCTAATGACGACAGAAGTCTCAAATTGCGTCGCGATCCAATACATCGTCCTCCAGGCGACTTGTCTCCAAGGGGATATTGCTCTCTCGGGCACAATATGATCCTTCTCCTGTGAGTCTAGATTTTCGAATCCGACGCCTCATTAGGAGGCCCTGAATGTTACAATTAACTATCAGTTTTTCGTCGGATTCGAAAATCTAAACTCACAGGAGAACGACCATAAGGTGCCCGAGGCAGAAATAGACCCTTGGAGACAAGTCGGCTGGAGGACGATGTATTGAATCTCGACGCAATTTGAGTGTTCCATCGTCATTAGGCGGCCCTGAACCTTACAATTAACTATCAGTTTCGCGTCGGATTCGAAAATCTACTCACAGGAGAAGTTAATACGGTGCTCGAGACAAATCGGCTGGAGGACGATGTATTGAATCTTGACGCAATTTGAGTCTTCTATCGTCATTAGGAGGCGCTGAACGTTACAATTCACTATCATTTTTGCGTCGGATTCGAAAATCTAGACTCACAGGAGAAAGATCATATTGTGACCAAGACAGCAATAACCCCTTGGAGACAAGTCGGCTGGAGGACGATGTATTGAATCTGGACGCAATTTGAGAGTTCCATCGTCATTAGGCGGCCCTGAACGTTACAATTAACTATCATTTTTGCGTCGAATACGAAAATCTAGACTCACAGGAGAACGACCATAAGGTGCCCGAGGCAGCAGTAGACCCTTGGAGACAAGTCGGCTGGAGGACGATGTATTGGATCGCGACGCAATTTTACTGTTCCATCGTCATTAGGAGGCTCTGAATGTTACAATTAACTATCAGTTTTTCGTCGGATTCGAAAATCAAGACCCACAGCAGACGAACCATTTGGTGCCCGAGGCAGCAATATCCCCTTGGAGACAAATCGGCTGGAGGACGATGTATTGAATGCCGACGCATTTTGAGTCTTCTATCGTCATTAGGAGGCGCTGAACGTTACAATTCACTAACATTTTTGCGTCGGATTGGAAAATCTAGACTCACAGGAGAAGGATCATATTGTGCCCGAGAGAGCAATATCCCCTTGGAGACAAGTCGCCTGGAGGACGATGTATTGAATCTCGACGCAATTTGAGTGTTCCATCGTCATTACAAGGCCCTGAACGTTACAATTAACTATGATTTTGGCGTCGGATTCGTAAATCTAGACTTACAAGAGAACGACAATAAGGTGCCCGAGGCAGCAATAGACCCTTGGAGACAAGTCGGCTGGAGGCCGATGTATTGGATCTCGACGCAATTTGAGTGTTCCATCGTCATTAGGAGGCCCTGAATGTTACAATTAACTATCAGTTTTTCGTCGGATTCGAAAATCTAGACTCACAGCAGACGAACCATTTGGTGCCCGAGGCAGCAATATCCCCTTGGAGACAAATCGGCTGGAGGACGATGTATTGAATGCCGACGCATTTTGAGTATTCTATCGTCATTAGGAGGCGCTGAACGTTACAATTAACTATCATTTTGGCGTCGGATTCGTAAATCTATACTTACAAGAGAACGACCATAAAGTGCCCGAGGCAGCATTAGACCCTTGGAGACAAGTCGGCTGGAGGACGATGTATTGGATCGCGACGCAATTTGAATGTTCCATCGTCATTACAAGGCCCTGAACCTTCAATTAACTATCAGTTTCGCGTCGGATTCGAAAATCTACTCACAGGAGAAGTTCATACGGTGCTCGAGACAGCAATATACCCCTTGGAGACAAGTCGGCTGGAGGACGATGTATTGAATCTCGACGCAATTTGAGTGTTCCATCGTCATTAGAAGGCCCTGAACGTTACAATTAACTATGATTTTTGCGTCGGATTCGAAAATCTAGACTCACAGGGGAACGACCATACGTTGCCCGAGGCAGCTATTGACCCTTGGAGACAAGTCGGTTGGAGGACGATGTATTGGATCGCGACGCAAAATGAGTGTTCCATCGTCATTAGGAGGCCCTGAATGTTACAATTAACTATCAGTTTTTCGTCGGATTCGAAAATCTAAACTCACAGGAGAACGTCCATAAGGTGCCCGAGGCAGCAATAGACCGTTGGAGTCAAGTCGGCTGGAGGCCGATGTATTGAATCTCGACGCAAATTGAGTGTTCCATCGTCATTACAAGGCCCTGAACCTTACAATTAACTATCAGTTTCGCATCGGATTCGAAAATCTACTCACAGGAGAAGTTCATACGGTGCTCGAGACAGCAATATACCCCTTGGAGACAAATCGGCTGGAGAACGATGTATTGAATCTCGACGCAATTTGAGTCTTCTATCGTCATTAGGAGGCGCTGAACGTTACAATTCACTATCAATTTTGCGTCGGATTCGAAAATCTAGACTCACAGGAGAAAGATCATATTGTGCCCGAGACAGCAATATACCCTTGGAGACAAGTCGGCTGGAGGACGATGTATTGAATCTCGACGCAATTTGAGTGTTCCATCGGCATTAGGAGGCCCTGAACGTTACAATTAACTATCATTTTTGCGTCGGATTCGAAAATCTAGACTCACAGGAGAACGACCATAAGGTGTCCGAGGCAGCAATAGACCCTTGGTGACAAGTCGGCTGGAGGCCGATGTATTGAATGTCGACGCAATTTGAGTGTTCCATCGTCATTAGAAGGCCTGAACGTTACAATCAACTATCATTTTGGCGTCGGATACGAAAATCTAGACTCATAGGAGAACGACCATAAGGTGCCCGAGGCAGCAATAGACCCTTGGAGACAAGTCGGCTTGAGGACGTTGTATTGAATCTCGACGCAATTTGAGAGATCCATCGTCATTAGGCGGCCCTGAACGTTACAATTAACTATCATTTTGGCGTCGGATTCGTAAATCTAGACTTACAAGAGAACGACCATAAAGTGCCCGAGGCAGCATTAGACCCTTGGAGACAAGTCGGCTGGAGGACGATGTATTGGATCGCGACGCAATTTGTGTGTTCCATCGTCATTACGAGGCCCTGAATGTTACAATTAACTATCAGTTTATCGTCGGATTCGAAAATCTAGACTCACAGCAGACGAACCATTTGGTGCCCGAGGCAGCAATATCCCCTTGGAGACAAATCGGCTGGAGGACGATGTATTGAATGCCGACGCAATTTGAGTCTTCTATCGTCATTAGGAGGCGCTGGACGTTACAATTCACTATTATTTTTGCGTCGGATTCGAAAATCTAGACTCACAGGAGAACGACCATAAGGTGCCCGAGGCAGCAATAGAGCCTTGGAGACAAGTCGGCTGGAGGCCGATGTATTGAATCTCGACGCAATTTGAGTGTTCCATCGGCATTAGGAGGCCCTGAATGTTACAATTAACTATCAGTTTTCCGTCGGATTCGAAAATCCAGACTCACAGCAGACGAACCATTTGGTGCCCGAGGCAGCATTATCCCCTTGGAGACATATCGGCTGGAGGACGATGTATTAAATGCCGACGCATTTTGAGTCTTCTATCGTCATTAGGAGGCGCTGAACGTTACAATTCACTATCATTTTTGCGTCGGATTCGAAAATCTAGACTCACAGGAGAAGGATCATATTGTGCCCGAGACAGCAATATCCCCTTGGAGACAAGTCGGCTGGAGGACGATGTATTGAATCTCGACGCAATTTGAGTTTTCCATCGTCATTAGAAGGCCCTGAACGTTACAATGAACTATCATTTTTGCGTCGGATTCGAAAATCTAGACTCACAGGAGAACGACCATAAGGTGCCCGAGGCAGCAATAGACCCTTGGGGACAAGTCGGCTGGTGGCCGATGAATTGAATCTCGACGCAATTTGAGTGCTCCATCGGCATTAGGAGGTCCTGAACGTTAAAATTAACTATCATTTTTGCGTCGGATTCGATAATCTAAACTCACAGGAGAACGACCATACGGTGCCCGAGGCAGCAATAGACCGTTGGGGACAAGTCGGCTGGAGGCCGATGTATTGAATCTCGACGCAATTTGAGTGTTCCATCGTCATTACAAAGCCCTGAACCTTCAATTAACTATCAGTTTCGCGTCGGATTCGAAAATCTACTCACAGGAGAAGTTCATACGGTGCTCGAGACAGCAAAATACCCCTTGGAGACAAATCGGCTGGAGGACGATGTATTGAATCTCGACGCAATTTGAGTCTTCTATCGTCATTAGAAGGCCCTGACCGTTACAATCAACTATGATTTTTGCGTCGGATTCGAAAATATAGACTCACAGGGGAACGACAATACGGTGCCCGAGGCAGCTATTGACCCTTGGAGACAAGTCGGTTGGAGGACGATGTATTGGATCGCGACGCAAAATGAGTGTTCCACCGTCATTACAAGGCCCTGAATGTTACAATTAACTATCAGTTTTTCGTCGGATTCGAAAATCTAAACTCACAGGAGAACGACCATAAGGTGCCCGAGGCAGCAATAGACCGTTGGGGACAAGTCGGCTGGAGGCCGATGTATTGAATCTTGACGCAATTTGAGTCTTCCATCGTCATTACAAGGCCCTCAACCTTACAATTAACTATCAGTTTCGCATCGGATTCTAAAATCTACTCACAGGAGAAGTTCATACGGTGCTCGAGACAGCAATATACCCCTTGGAGACAAATCGGCTGGAGGACGATGTATTGAATCTCGACGCAATTTGAGTCTTCTATCGTCATTAGGAGGCGCTGAACGTTACAATTCACTATTATTTTTGCGTCGGATTCGAAAATCTAGACTCACAGGAGAAAGATCATATTGTGCCCGAGACAGCAAAATACCCTTGGAGACAAGTCGGCTGGAGGACGATGTATTGAATCACGACGCAATTTGAGTGTTCCATCGGCATTAGGAGGCCCTGAACGTTACAATTAACTACCATTTTTGCGTCGGATACGAAAATCTAGACTCACAGGAGAACGACCATAAGGTGCTCGAGGCAGCAATAGACCCTTGGAGACAAGTCGGCTGGAGGACGATGTATTGAATCTCGACGCAATTTGAGAGTTCCATCGTCATTAGGCGGCCCTGAACGTTACAATTAACTATCATTTTGGCGTCGGATTCGTAAATCTAGACTTACAAGAGAACGACCATAAAGTGCCCGAGGCAGCATTAGACCCTTGGAGACAAGTCGGCTGGAGGACGATGTATTGGATCGCGACGCAATTTGAGTGTTCCATCGTCATTAGGAGGCCCTGAATGTTACAATTAACTATCAGTTTTTCGTCGGATTCGAAAATCCAGACTCACAGGAGAAGGACCATACGGTGCCCGAGGCAGCTATTGACCCTCGGAGACAAGTCCGTTGGAGGACGATGTATTGGATCGCGACGCAAAATGAGTGTTCCATCGTCATTAGGAGGCCCTGAATGTTACAATGAACTATCAGTTTTTCGTCGGATTCGAAAATCTAAACTCACAGGAGAACGACCATAAGGTGCCCGAGGCAGCAATAGACCGTTGGAGACAAGTCGGCTGGAGGCCGATGTATTGAATCTCGACGCAATTTGAGTGTTCCATCGTCATTACAAGGCCCTGAACTTTACAATTAACTATCAGTTTCGCGTCGGATTCGAAAATCTACTCACAGGAGAAGTTCATACGGTGCTCGAGACAGCAATATACCCCTTGGAGACAAATCGGCTGGAGGACGATGTATTGAATCTCGACGCAATTTCAGTCTTCTATCGTCATTAGGAGGCGCTGAACGTTACAATTCACTATCATTTTTGCGTCGGATTCGAAAATGTAGACTCACAGGAGAAAGATCATATTGTGCCCGAGACAGCAATATCCCCTTGGAGGCAAGTCGGCTGGAAGCCGATGTATTGAATCTCGACGCAATTTGAGTGTTCCATCGTCATTAGAAGGCCCTGAACGTTACAATTAACTATCATTTTTGCGTCGGATTCGAAAATCTAGACTCACAGGAGAACGACCATAAGGTGCCCGAGGCAGCAATGGACCCATGGAGACAAGTCGGCTGGAGGCCGATGTATCGCATCTCGACGCAATTTGAGTGTTCCATCGTCATTAGAAGGCCCTGAACGTTACAATTAACTATCATTTTTGCGTCGGATACGAAAATCTAGACTCACAGGAGAACGACCATAAGGTGCCCGAGGCAGCAATAGACCCTTGGAGACAAGTCGGCTGGAGGACGATGTATTGAATCTCGACGCAATTTGAGAGTTCCATCGTCATTAGGCGGCCCTGAACGTTACAATTAACTATCATTTTGGCGTCGGATTCGTAAATCTAGACTTACAAGAGAACGACCATAAAGTGCCCGAGGCAGCAATAGACCCTTGGAGACAAGTCGGCTGGAGGACGATGTATTGGATCGCGACGCAATTTGAGTGTTCCATCGTCATTAGGAGGCCCTGAATGTTACAATTAACTATCAGTTTTTCGTCGGATTCGAAAATCTAGACTCACAGCAGACGAACCATTTGTTGCCCGAGGCAGCAATATCCCCTTGGAGACAAATCGGCTGGAGGACGATGTATTGAATGCCGACGCAATTTGAGTCTTCTATCGTCATTAGGAGGCGCTGAACGTTACAATTCACTATCATTTTTGCGTCTGATTCGAAAATCTAGACCCACAGGGGAAGGATCAAATTGTGCCCGAGACAGCAATATCCCCTTGGAGACAAGTCGGCTGGAGGACGATTTATTGAATCTCGACGCAATTTGAGTGTTCCATCGTCATTAGAAGGCCCTGAACGTTACAATTAACTATCATTTTTGCGTCGGATTCGAAAATCCTGACTCACAGGAGAACGACCATAAGGTGCCCGAAGCAGCAATAGACCCTTGGAGACAAGTCGGCTGGAGGCAGATGTATTGAATCTCGACGCAATTTGAGTGTTCCATCGGCATTAGGAGGCCCTGAACGTTAAAATTAACTATCATTTTTGCGTCGGATTCGATAATCTAAACTCACAGGAGAACGACCATACGCTGCCCGAGGCAGCAACAGACCCTTGTAGACAAGTCGGCTGGAGGCCGATGTATTGTATCTCGACGCAATTTGAGTGTTCCATCGTCATTACAAGGCCCTGAACCTTACAATTAACTATCAGTTTCGCGTCGGATTCGAAAATCTACTCACAGGAGAAGTTCATACGGTGCTCGAGACAGCAATATACCCCTTGGAGACAAATCGGCTGGAGGACGATGTATTGAATCTCGACGCAATTTGAGTGATCCATGGTCATTACAAGGAATGAACGTTACAATTAACTATCATTTTTGCGTCGGATTCGAAAATCTAGACTCACAGCAGACGAACCATTTGGTGCCCGAGGCAGCAATATCCCCTTGGAGACAAATCGGCTGGAGGACGATGTATTGAACCCCGACGCAATTTGAGTCTTCTGTTGTCATTAGGAGGCGCTGAACGTTAAAATTCACTATCATTTTTGCGTCGGATTCGAAAATCTAGACTCACAGGAGAAGGATCATATTGTACCCGAGACAGCAATATCCCCTTAGAGACAAGTCGGCTGGAGGACGATGTAATGAATCTCGACGCAATTTGAGTGTTCCATCGTCATTAGAAGGCCCTGAACGTTACAATTAACTATCATTTTTGCGTCGGATTCGATAATCTAAACTCACAGGAGAACGAACATAAGGTGCCCGAGGCAGCAATAGACACTTGGAGACAAGTCGGCTGGAGGCCGATGTATTGAAACTCGACGCAATTTGAGAGTTCCATCATCATTAGGCGGTCCTGAACGTTACAATTAACTATCATTTTTGCGTCGGATACGAAAATCTAGACTCACAGGAGAACGACCATAAGGTGCCCGAGGCAGCAATAGACCCTTGGAGACAAGTCGGCTGGAGGACGATGTATTGAATCTCGACGCAATTTGAGAGTTCCATCGTCATTAGGCGGCCCTGAACGTTACAATTAACTATCATTTTGGCGTCGGATTCGTAAATCTAGACTTACAAGAGAACGACCATAAAGTGCCCGAGGCAGCAATAGACCCTTGGAGACAAGTCGGCTGGAGGACGATGTATTGGATCGCGACGCAATTTGAGTGTTCCATCGTCATTAGGAGGCCCTGAATGTTACAATTAACTATCAGTTTTTCGTCGGATTCGAAAATCTAGACTCACAGCAGACGAACCATTTGTTGCCCGAGGCAGCAATATCCCCTTGGAGACAAATCGGCTGGAGGACGATGTATTGAATGCCGACGCAATTTGAGTCTTCTATCGTCATTAGGAGGCGCTGAACGTTACAATTCACTATCATTTTTGCGTCTGATTCGAAAATCTAGACCCACAGGGGAAGGATCAAATTGTGCCCGAGACAGCAATATCCCCTTGGAGACAAGTCGGCTGGAGGACGATTTATTGAATCTCGACGCAATTTGAGTGTTCCATCGTCATTAGAAGGCCCTGAACGTTACAATTAACTATCATTTTTGCGTCGGATTCGAAAATCTAGACTCACAGGAGAACGACCATAAGGTGCCCGAAGCAGCAATAGACCCTTGGAGACAAGTCGGCTGGAGGCCGATGTATTGAATCTCGACGCAATTTGAGTGTTCCATCGGCATTAGGAGGCCCTGAACGTTAAAATTAACTATCATTTTTGCGTCGGATTCGATAATCTAAACTCACAGGAGAACGACCATACGCTGCCCGAGGCAGCAACAGACCCTTGTAGACAAGTCGGCTGGAGGCCGATGTATTGTATCTCGACGCAATTTGAGTGTTCCATCGTCATTACAAGGCCCTGAAACTTACAATTAACTATCAGTTTCGCGTCGGATTCGAAAATCTACTCACAGGAGAAGTTCATACGGTGCTCGAGACAGCAATATACCCCTTGGAGACAAATCGGCTGGAGGACGATGTATTGAATCTCGACGCAATTTGAGTGATCCATCGTCATTACAAGGAATGAACGTTACAATTAACTATCATTTTTGCGTCGGATTCGAAAATCTAGACTCACAGCAGACGAACCATTTGGTGCCCGAGGCAGCAATATCCCCTTGGAGACAAATCGGCTGGAGGACGATGTATTGAATCCCGACGCAATTTGAGTCTTCTGTTGTCATTAGGAGGCGCTGAACGTTAAAATTCACTATCATTTTTGCGTCGGATTCGAAAATCTAGACTCACAGGAGAAGGATCATATTGTACCCGAGACAGCAATATCCCCTTAGAGACAAGTCGGCTGGAGGACGATGTAATGAATCTCGACGCAATTTGAGTGTTCCATCGTCATTAGAAGGCCCTGAACGTTACAATTAACTATCATTTTTGCGTCGGATTCGATAATCTAAACTCACAGGAGAACGAACATAAGGTGCCCGAGGCAGCAATAGACCCTTGGAGACAAGTCGGCTGGAGGCCGATGTATTGAAACTCGACGCAATTTGAGAGTTCCATCATCATTAGGCGGTCCTGAACGTTACAATTAACTATCATTTTGGCGTCGGATTCGATAATCTAAACTCACAGGGGAACGACCATAAAGTGCCCGCGGCAGCATTAGACCCTTGGAGACAAGTCGGCTGGAGGACGATGTATTGGATCGCGACGCAATTTGAGTGTTCCATCGTCATTAGGAGGCCATGAATGTTACAATTAACTATCATTTTTGCGTCGGATTCGATGATCTAAACTCACAGGAGAACGACCATACGGTGCCCGAGGCAGCAACAGACCCTTGGAGACAAGTCGGCTGGAGGACGATGTATTGAATCTCGACGCAATTTGAGTGTTCCATCGTCATTAGAAGGCCCTGAACGTTACAATTAACTATCATTTTTGCGTCGGATTCGAAAATCTAGACTCACAGGAGAACGACCATAAGGTGCCCGAGGCAGCAATAGACCATTGGAGACAAGTCGGCTGAAGGACGATGTATTGGATCGCGACGCAATTTGAGTGTTCCATCGTCATTAGGAGGCCCTGAATGTTACAATTAACTATCAGTTTTTCGTCGGATTCGAAAATCTAGACTCACAGCAGACGAACCATTTGGTGCCCGAGGCAGCAATATCCCCTTGGAGACAAATCGGCAGGAGGACGATGTATTGAATCTCGACGCAATTTGAGTCTTCTATCGTCATTAAGAGGCGCTGAACGTTACAATTCACTATCATTTTTGCGTCGGATTCGAAAATCTAGGCTCACAAGAGAAAGATCATATTGTGCCCGAGACAGCAATATCCCCTTGGAGACAAGTCGGCTGGAGGACGATGTATTGAATCTCGACGCAATTTGAGTGTTCCATCGTCATTAGAAGGCCCTGAACGTTACAATTAACTATGATTTTTGCGTCGGATTCGAAAATCTAGACCACAGGGGAACGACCATAAGGTGCCCGAGGCAGCAATGGACCCTTGGAGACAAGTCGGCTGGAGGCCGATGTATTGGATCTCGACGCAATTTGAGTGTTCCATCGTCATTAGGCGGCCCTGAACGTTACAATTAACTATCATTTTGGCGTCGGATTCGTAAATCTAGACTTTCAAGAGAACGACCATAAAGTGCCCGAGGCAGCAAAAGACCCTTGGAGACAAGTCGGCTGGAGGACGATGTATTGGATCGCGACGCAATTTGAATGTTCCATCGTCATTAGGAGGCCCTGAATGTTACATTTAACTATCAGTTTTTCGTCGGATTCGAAAATCTAGACTCACAGCAGACGAACCATTTGGTGCCCGAGGCAGCAATATCCCCTTGGAGAGAAATCGGCTGGAGGACGATGTATTGAATGCCGACGCAATTTGAGTCCTCTATCGCTATTAGGAGGCGCTGAACGTTACAATTCACTATCATTTTTGCGTCGGATTCGAAAATCTAGACTCACAGGGGAAGGATCATATTGTGCCCGAGACAGCAATATCCCCTTGGAGACAAGTCGGCTGGAGGACGATTTATTGAATCTCGACGCAATTTGAGTGTTCCATCGTCATTAGAAGGCCCTGAACGTTACAATTAACTATCATTTTTGCGTCGGATTCGAAAATCTAGACTCACAGGAGAACGACCATAAGGTGGCCGAGGCAGCAATAGACCCTTGGAGACAAGTCGGCTGGAGGCCGATGTATTGAATCTCGACGCAATTTGAGTGTTCCATCGGCATTAGGAGGCCCTGAACGTTAAAATTAACTATCATTTCTGCGTCGGATTCGAAAATCTAGACTCACAGGAGAAGGATCATATTGTGCCCGAGACAGCAATATCCCCTTGTAGACAAGTCGGCTGGAGGCCGATGTATTGAATCTCGACGCAATTTGAGTGTTCCATCGTCATTAGAAGGCCCTGAACGTTACAATTAACTATCATTTTTGCGTCGGATACGAAAATCTAGACACACAGGAGAACGACCATAAGGAGCCCGAGGCAGCAATAGACCCTTGGAGACAAGTCGGCTGGAGGACGATGTATTGGATCTCGACGCAATTTGAGTGTTCCATCGTCATTAGGAGGCCCTGAACGTTAAAATTAACTATCATTTTTGCGTCGGATTCGATAATCTAAACTCACAGGAGAACGACCATACGGTGCCCGAGGCAGCAACAGACCCTTGGAGACAAGTCGGCTGGAGGACGATGTATTGAATCTCGACGCAATTTGAGTGTTCCATCGTCATTACAAGGCCTGAACGTTACAATTAACTATCATTTTTGCGTCGGATTCGAAAATCTAGACTCACAGCAGACGAACCATTTGGTGCCCGAGGCAGCAATATCCCCTTGGAGACGAATCGGCTGGAGGACGATGTATTGAATCCCGACGCAATTTGAGTCTTCTATTGTCATTAGGAGGCGCTGAACGTTACAATTCACTATCATTTTTGCGTCGGATTCGAAAATCTAGACTCACAGGAGAAGGATCATATTGTACCCGAGACAGCAATATCCCCTTGGAGACAAGTCGGCTGGAGGACGATGTATTGAATCTCGACGCAATTTGAGTGTTCCATCGTCATTAGAAGGCCCTGAACGTTACAATTAACTATCATTTTTGCGTCGGATTCGATAATCTAAACTCACAGGAGAACGACCATACGCTGCCCGAGGCAGCAACAGACCCTTGGAGACAAGTCGGCTGGAGGCCGATGTATTGTATCTCGACGCAATTTGAGTGTTCCATCGTCATTACAAGGCCCTGAACCTTACAATTAACTATCAGTTTCGCGTCGGATTCGAAAATCTACTCACAGGAGAAGTTCATACGGTGCTCGAGACAGCAATATACCCCTTGGAGACAAATCGGCTGGAGGACGATGTATTGAATCTCGACGCAATTTGAGTGATCCATCGTCATTACAAGGCCTGAACGTTACAATTAACTATGATTTTTGCGTCGGATTCGAAAATCTAGACTCACAGCAGACGAACCATTTGGTGCCCGAGGCAGCAATATCCCCTTGGAGACAAATCGGCTGGAGGACGATGTATTGAATCCCGACGCAATTTGAGTCTTCTGTTGTCATTAGGAGGCGCTGAACGTTAAAATTCACTATCATTTTTGCGTCGGATTCGAAAATCTAGACTCACAGGAGAAGGATCATATTGTTCCCGAGACAGCAATATCCCCTTAGAGACAAGTCGGCTGGAGGACGATGTAATGAATCTCGACGCAATTTGAGTGTTCCATCGTCATTAGAAGGCCCTGAACGTTACAATTAACTATCATTTCTGCGTCGGATTCGAAAATCTAGACTCACAGGAGAACGACCATAGGGTGCCCGAGGCAGCAACAGACCCTTGGAGACAAGTCGGCTGGAGGCCGATGTATTGTATCTCGACGGAATTTGAGTGTTCCAACGGCATTAGGAGACCCTGAACGTTACAATTAACTATCATTTTTGCGTCGGATTCGATAATCTAAACTCACAGGAGAACGAACATAAGGTGCCCGAGGCAGCAATAGATCCTTGGAGACAAGTCGGCTGGAGGCCGATGTATTGAAACTCGACGCAATTTGAGAGTTCCATCATCATTAGGCGGTCCTGAACGTTACAATTAACTATCATTTTGGCGTCGGATTCGATAATCTAAACTCACAGGGGAACGACCATAAAGTGCCCGCGGCAGCATTAGACCCTTGGAGACAAGTCGGCTGGAGGACGATGTATTGGATCGCGACGCAATTTGAGTGTTCCATCGTCATTAATAGGCCATGAATGTTACAATTAACTATCATTTTTGCGTCGGATTCGATAATCTAAACTCACAGGAGAACGACCATACGGTGCCCGAGGCAGCAATAGACCCTTGGAGACAAGTCGGCTGGAGGACGATGTATTGAATCTCGACGCAATTTGAGTGTTCCATCGTCATTACAAGGCCCTGAACGTTACAATTAACTACCATTTTTGCGTCGGATTCGAAAATCTAGACTCACAGTAGACGAACCATTTGGTGCCCGAGGCAGCAATATCCCCTTGGTGACAAATCGGCTGGAGGACGATGTATTGAATCCCGAAGCAATTTGAGTCTTCTGTTGTCATTAGGAGGCGCTGAACGTTAAAATTCACTATCATTTTTGCGTCGGATTCGAAAATCTAGACTCACAGGAGAAGGATCATATTGTACCAGAGACAGCAATATCCCCTTGGAGACAAGTCGGCTGGAGGAGGATGTATTGAATCTCGACGCAATTTGAGTGTTCCATCGTCATTAGAAGGCCCTGAACGTTACAATTAACTATCATTTTTGCGTCGGATTCGAAAATCTAGACTCACAGGAGAACGACCATAAGGTGCCCGAGGCAGCAATAGACCCTTGGAGACAAGTCGGCTGAAGGACGATGTATTGGATCGCGACGCAATTTGAGTGTTCCATCGTCATTAGGAGGCCCTGAAAGTTACAATTAACTATCAGTTTTTCGTCGGATTCGAAAATCTAGACTCACAGCAGACGAACCATTTGGTGCCCGAGGCAGCAATATCCCCTTGGAGACAAATCGGCAGGAGGACGATGTATTGAATCTCGACGCAATTTGAGTCTTCTATCGTCATTAAGAGGCGCTGAACGTTACAATTCACTATCATTTTTGCGTCGGATTCTAAAATCTAGGCTCACAAGAGAAAGATCATATTGTGCCCGAGACAGCAATATCCCCTTGGAGACAAGTCGGCTGGAGGACGATGTATTGAATCTCGACGCAATTTGAGTGTTCCATCGTCATTAGAAGGCCCTGAACGTTACAATTAACTATGATTTTTGCGTCGGATTCGAAAATCTAGACCACAGGGGAACGACCATAAGGTGCCCGAGGCAGCAATGGACCCTTGGAGACAAGTCGGCTGGAGGCCGATGTATTGGATCTCGACGCAATTTGAGTGTTCCATCGTCATTAGGCGGCCCTGAACGTTACAATTAACTATCATTTTGGCGTCGGATTCGTAAATCTAGACTTTCAAGAGAACGACCATAAAGTGCCCGAGGCAGCAAAAGACCCTTGGAGACAAGTCGGCTGGAGGACGATGTATTGGATCGCGACGCAATTTGAATGTTCCATCGTCATTAGGAGGCCCTGAATGTTACAATTAACTATCAGTTTTTCGTCGGATTCGAAAATCTAGACTCACAGCAGACGAACCATTTGGTGCCCGAGGCAGCAATATCCCCTTGGAGAGAAATCGGCTGGAGGACGATGTATTGAATGCCGACGCAATTTGAGTCTTCTATCGCCATTAGGAGGCGCTGAACGTTACAATTCACTATCATTTTTGCGTCGGATTCGAAAATCTAGACTCACAGGGGAAGGATCATATTGTGCCCGAGACAGCAATATCCCCTTGGAGACAAGTCGGCTGGAGGACGATTTATTGAATCTCGACGCAATTTGAGTGTTCCATCCTCATTAGAAGGCCCTGAACGTTACAATTAACTATCATTTTTGCGTCGGATTCGAAAATCTAGACTCACAGGAGAACGACCATAAGGTGGCCGAGGCAGCAATAGACCCTTGGAGACAAGTCGGCTGGAGGCCGATGTATTGAATCTCGACGCAATTTGAGTGTTCCATCGTCATTAGAAGGCCCTGAACGTTACAATTAACTATCATTTTTGCGTCGGATACGAAAATCTAGACACACAGGAGAACGACCATAAGGTGCCCGAGGCAGCAATAGACCCTTGGAGACAAGTCGGCTGGAGGACGATGTATTGGATCTCGACGCAATTTGAGTGTTCCATCGTCATTAGGCGGCCCTGAACGTTACAATTAACTATCATTTTGGCGTCGGATTCGTAAATCTAGACTTACAAGAGAACGACCATAAAGTGCCCGAGGCAGCAAAAGACCCTTGGAGACAAGTCGGCTGGAGGACGATGTATTGGATCGCGACGCAATTTGAATGTTCCATCGTCATTAGGAGGCCCTGAATGTTACAATTAACTATCAGTTTTTCGTCGGATTCGAAAATCTAGACTCACAGCAGACGAACCATTTGGTGCCCGAGGCAGCAATATCCCCTTGGAGACAAATCGGCTGGAGCACGATGTATTGAATGCCGACGCAATTTGAGTCTTCTATCGCCATTAGGAGGCGCTGAACGTTACAATTCACTATCATTTTTGCGTCGGATTCGAAAATCTAGACTCACAGGGGAAGGATCATATTGTGCCCGAGGCAGCAATATCCCCTTGGAGACAAGTCGGCTGGAGGACGATTTATTGAATCTCGACGCAATTTGAGTGTTCCATCGTCATTAGAAGGCCCTGAACGTTACAATTAACTATCATTTTTGCGTCGGATTCGAAAATCTAGACTCACAAGAGAACGACCATAAGGTGCCCGAAGCAGCAATAGACCCTTGGAGACAAGTCGGCTGGAGGCTGATGTATTGAATCTCGACGCAATATGAGTGTTCCATCGGCATTAGGAGGCCCTGAACGTTAAAATTAACTATCATTTTTTCGTCGGATTCGATAATCTAAACTCACAGGAGAACGACCATACGGTGCCCGAGGCAGCAACAGACCCTTGGAGACAAGTCGGCTGGAGGACGATGTATTGAATCTCGACGCAATTTGAGTGTTCCATCGTCATTACAAGGCCTGAACGTTACAATTAACTATCATTTTTGCGTCGGATTCGAAAATCTAGACTCACAGCAGACGAACCATTTGGTGCCCGAGGCAGCAATATCCCCTTGGAGACGAATCGGCTGGAGGACGATGTATTGAATCCCGACGCAATTTGAGTCTTCTATTGTCATTAGGAGGCGCTGAACGTTAAAATTCACTATCATTTTTACGTCGGATTCGAAAATCTAGACTCACAGGAGAAGGATCATATTGTACCCGAGACAGAAATATCCCCTTGGAGACAAGTCGGCTGGAGGACGATGTATTGAATCTCGACGCAATTTGAGTGTTCCATCGTCATTAGAAGGCCCTGAACGTTACAATTAACTATCATTTTTGCGTCGGATTCGAAAATCTAGACTCACAGGCGAACGACCATAAGGTGCCCGAGGCAGCAATAGACCCTTGGAGACAAGTCGGCTGGAGGCCGATGTATTGAATCTCGACGCAATTTGAGTGTTCCATCGGCATTAGGAGGCCCTGAACGTTAAAATTAACTATCATTTTTGCGTCGGATTCGATAATCTAAACTCACATGAGAACGACCATACGGTGCCCGAGGCAGCAACAGACCCTTGGAGACAAGTCGGCTGGAGGACGATGTATTGAATCTCGACGCAATTTGAGTGTTCCATCGGCATTAGGAGGCCCTGAACGTTAAAATTAACTATCATTTTTGCGTCGGATTCGAAAATCTAGACTCACAGGAGAAGGATCATATTGTGCCCGAGACAGCAATATCCCCTTGGAGACAAGTCGGCTGGAGGCCGATGTATTGAATCTCGACGCAATTTGAGTGTTCCATCGTCATTAGAAGGCCCTGAACGTTACAATTAACTACCAGTTTTTCGTTGGATTCGAAAATCTAGACTCACAGCAGACGAACCATTTGGTGCCCGAGGCAGCAATATCCCCTTGGAGACAAATCGGCTGGAGGACGATGTATTGAATCCCGACGCAATTTGAGTGTTCTATCGTCATTAGGAGGCGCTGAACGTTACAATTCACTATCATTTTTGCGTCGAATTCGAAAATCTAGACTCACAGGAGAACGACCATAAGGTGCCCGAGGCAGCAATAGACACTTGGAGACAAGTCGGCTGGAGGCCGATGTATTGAATCTCGACGCAATTTGAGTGTTCCATCGGCATTAGGAGGCCCTGAACGTTAAAATTAACTATCATTCTTGCGTCGGATTCGATAATCTAAACTCACAGGAGAACGACCATAAGGTGCCCGAGGCAGCAACAGACCCTTGGAGAGAAGTCGGCTGGAGGCCGATGTATTGAATCTCGACGCAATTTGAGTGTTCCATCGGCATTAGGAGGCCCTGAACGTTAAAATTAACTATCATTTTTGCGTCGGATTCGATAATCTAAACTCACAGGAGAACGAACATAAGGTGCCCGAGGCAGCAATAGACCCTTGGTGACAAGTCGGCTGGAGGCCGATGTATTGAATCTCGACGCAATTTCAGTGTTCCATCGTCATTAGAAGGCCCTGAACGTTACAATTAACTATGATTTTTACGTCGGATTCGAAAATCTAGACCACAGGGGAACGACCATACAGTGCCCGAGGCAGCAATGGACCCTTGGAGACAAGTCGGCTGGAGGCCGATGTATTGGATCTCGACGCAATTTGAGTGTTCCATCGTCATTAGGCGGCCCTGAACGTTACAATTAACTATCATTTTTGCGTCGGATTCGTAAATCTAGACTTACAAGAGAACGACCATAAAGTGCCCGAGGCAGCAAAAGACCCTTGGAGACAAGTCGGCTGGAGGACGATGTATTGGATCGCGACGCAATTTGAATGTTCCATCGTCATTAGGAGGCCCTGAATGTTACAATTAACTATCAGTTTTTCGTCGGATTCGAAAATCTAGACTCACAGCAGACGAACCATTTGGTGCCCGACACAGCAATATCCCCTTGGAGACAAGTCGGCTGGAGGACGATGTATTGAATCTCGACGCAATTTGAGTGTTCCATCGTCATTAGAAGGCCCTGAACGTTACAATTAACTTTGATTTTTGCGTCGGATTCGAAAATCTACACCACAGGGGAACGACCATACGGTGCCCGAGGCAGCAATGGACCCTTGGAGACAAGTCGGCTGGAGGCCGATGTATTGGATCTCGAAGCAATTTGAGTGTTCCATCGTCATTAGGCGGCACTGAACGTTACAATTAACTATCATTTTTGCGTCGGATTCGTAAATCTAGACTTACAAGAGAACGACCATAAAGTGCCCGAGGCAGCAAAAGACCCTTGGAGACAAGTCGGCTGGAGGACGATGTATTGAATGCCGACGCAATTTGAGTCTTCTATCGCCATTAGGAGGCGCTGAACGTTACAATTCACTATCATTTTTGCGTCGGATTCGAAAATCTAGACTCACAGGGGAAGGATCATATTGTGCCCGAGACAGCAATATCCCCTTGGAGACAAGTCGGCTGGAGGACGATTTATTGAATCTCGACGCAATTTGAGTGTTCCATCGTCATTAGAAGGCCCTGAACGTTACAATTAACTATTATTTTTGCGTCGGATTCGAAAATCTAGACTCACAGGAGAACGACCATAAGGTGCCCGAAGCAGCAATAGACCCTTGGAGACAAGTCGGCTGGAGGCTGATGTATTGAATCTCGACGCAATTTGAGTGTTCCATCGGCATTAGGAGGCCCTGAACGTTAAAATTAACTATCATTTTTGCGTCGGAGTCGATAATCTAAACTCACGGGAGAACGACCATACGGTGCCCGAGGCAGCAACAGACCCTTGGAGACAAGTCGGCTGGAGGACGATGTATTGAATCTCGACGCAATTTGAGTGTTCCATCGTCATTACAAGGCCTGAACGTTACAATTAACTATCATTTTTGCGTCGGATACGAAAATCTAGACTCACAGGAGAACGACAATAAGGTGCCCGAGGCAGCAATAGACCCTTGGAGACAAGTCGGCTGGAGGACGATGTATTGAATCTCGACGCAATTTGAGAGTTCCATCGTCATTAGAAGGCCCTGAACGTTACAATAAACTATCATTTTGGCGTCGGATTCGTAAATCTAGACTTACAAGAGAACGACCATAAAGTGCCCGAGGCAGCATTAGACCCTTGGAGACAAGTCGGCTGGAGGGCGATGTATTGGATCGCGACGCAATTTGAGTGTTTCATCGTCATTAGGAGGCCCTGAATGTTACAATTAACTATCAGTTTTTCGTCGGGTTCGAAAATCTAAACTCACAGCAGACGAACCATTTGGTGCACGAGGCAGCAATATCCCCTTGGAGACAAATCGGCTGGAGGACGATGTATTGAATGCCGACGCAATTTGAGTCTTCTATCGTCATTAGGCGGCGCTGAACGTTACAATTCACTATCATTTTTGCGTCGGTTTCGAAAATCTAGACTCACAGGAGATGGATCATATTGTGCCCGTGACAGAAATATCCCCTTGGAGACAAGTCGGCTGGAGGACGATGTATTGAATCTCGACGCAATTTGAGTGTTCCATCGTCATTAGAAGGTCCTGAGCGTTACAATTAACTATCATTTTTGCGTCGGATTCGAAAATCTAGACTCACAGGAGAACGACCATAAGGTGCCCGAGGCAGCAATAGACCCTTGGAGACAAGTCGGCTGGAGGACGATGTATTGAATCTCGACGCAATTTGAGAGTTCCATCATCATTAGGCGGTCCTGAGCGTTACAATTAACTATCATTTTGGCGTCGGATTCGATAATCTAAACTCACAGGGGAACGACCATAAAGTGCCCGCGGCAGCATTAGACCCATGGAGACAAGTCGGCTGGAGGACGATGTATTGGATCGCGACGCAATTTGAGTGTTCCATCGTCATTAGGAGGCATTGAACGTTACAATTCACTATCATTTTTGCGTCGGATTCGAAAATCTAGACTCACAGGAGAAAGATCATATTGTGCCCGAGACACCAATATCCCCTTGGAGACAAGTCGGCTGGAGGACGATGTATTGAATCTCGACGCAATTCGAGTGTTCCATCGTCATTAAAAGGCCCTGAACGTTACAATTAACTATGATTTTTGCGTCGGATTCGAAAATCTAGACTCACAGGAGAACGACCATAAGGTGCCCGAGGCAGCAATAGACCCTTGGAGACAAGTCGGCTGGAGGCCGATGTATTGCATCTCGACGCAATTTGAGTGTTCCATCGTCATTAGAAGGCCCCGAACGTTACAATTAATTATCATTTTTGCGTCGGATACGAAAATCTAGACTCACAGGAGAACGACAATAAGGTGCCCGAGGCAGCAATAGAACCTTGTAGACAAGTCGGCTGGAGGACGATGTATTGAATCTCGAAGCAATTTGAGAGTTCCATCGTCATTAGGCGGCCCTGAACGTTACAACTAACTATCATTTTGGCGTCGGATTCGTAAATCTAGACTTACAAGAGAACGACCATAAAGTGCCCGAGGCAGCATTAGACCCTTGGAGACAAGTCGGCTGGAGGACGATGTATTGGATCGCGACGCAATTTGAGTGTTCCATCGTCATTAGGAGGCCCTGAATGTTACAATTAACTATCAGTTTTTCGTCGGATTCGAAAATCTAGGCTCACAGCAGACGAACCATTTGGTGCCCGAGGCAGCTATATCCCCTTGGAGACAAATCGGCTGGAGGACGATGTATTGAATGCCGACGCAATTTGAGTCTTCTATCGTCATTAGGAGGCGCTGAACGTTACAATTCACTATCATTTTTGCGTCGGATTCGAAAATCTCGACTCACACGAGAACGACCATAAGGTGCCCGAGGCAGCAATAGACCCTTGGAGACAAGTCGGCTGGAGGCCGATGTATTGAATCTCGACGCAATTTGAGTGTTCCATCGGCATTAGGAGGCCCTGAACGTTAAAATTAACTATCATTTTTGCGTCGGATTCAATAATCTAAACTCACAGGAGAACGACCATACGGTGCCCGAGGCAGCAACAGACCCTTGGAGACAAGTCGGCTGGAGGACGATGTATTGAATCTCGACGCAATTTGAGTGTTCCATCGGCATTAGGAGGCCCTGAACGTTAAAATTAACTATCATTTTTGCGTCGGATTCGAAAATCTAGACTCACAGGAGAAGGATCATATTGTGCCCGAGACAGCAATATCCCCTTGGAGACAAGTCGGCTGGAGGCCGATCTATTGAATCTCGACGCAATTTGAGTGTTCCATCGTAATTAGAAGGCCCCGAACGTTACAATTAACTATCATTTTTGCGTCGGAGTCGAAAATCTAGACTCACAGGAGAACGACCATAAGGTGCCCGAGGCAGCAATAGACCCTTGGTTACAAGTCGGCTGGAGGCCGATGTATTGAATCTCGACGCAATTTTAGTGTTCCATCGTCATTAGAAGGCTTAGAACTTTACAATTAACTATCATTTTTGCGTCGGATACGAAAATCTAGACTCACAGGAGAACGACAATAAGGTGCCCGAGGCAGCTATAGACCCTTGGAGACAAGTCGGCTGGAGGACGATGTATTGAATCTCGAAGCAATTTGAGAGTTCCATCGTCATTAGGCGGCCCTGAACGTTACAACTAACTATCATTTTGGCGTCGGATTCGTAAATCTAGACTTACAAGAGAACGACCATAAAGTGCCCGAGGCAGCATTAGACCCTTGGAGACAAGTCGGCTGGAGGACGATGTATTGGATCGCGACGCAATTTGAGTGTTCCATCGTCATTAGGAGGCCCTGAATGTTACAATTAACTATCAGTTTTTCGTCGGATTCGAAAATCTAGACTCACAGCAGACGAACCATTTGGTGCCCGAGGCAGCAATATCCCCTTGGAGACAAATCGGCTGGAGGACGATGTATTGAATGCCGACGCAATTTGAGTCTTCTATCGTCATTAGGAGGCGCTCAACGTTACAATTCACTATCATTTTTGCGTCGGATTCGAAAATCTAGACTCACAGGAGAAGGATCATATTGTGCCCGAGACAGCAATATCCCCTTGGAGACAAGTCGGCTGGAGGACGATGTATTGGATCGCGTCGCAATTTGAGTCTTCTATCGTCATTAGGAGGCGCTGAACGTTACAATTCACTATCATTTTTGCGTCGGATTCGAAAATCTAGACTCACAGGAGAAGGAACATGTGGTGCCCGAGGCAGCGATATCCCCTTGGAGACAAGTCGGCTGGAGGCCGATGTATTGAATCTCGACGCAATTTGAGTGTTCCATCGTCATTAGAAGGCCCTGAACGTTACAATTAACTATCATTTTTGCGTCGGATACGAAAATCTAGACCCACAGCAGACGAACCATTTGGTGCCCGATGCAGCAATATCCCCTTGGAGACAAATCGGCTGGAGGACGATGTATTGAATCGCGACGCTATTTGAGTCTTCTATCGTCATTAGGAGGCGCTGAACGTTATAATTCACTATCATTTTTGCGTCGGATTCGAAAATCTAGACTCACAGGAGAAGGACCATGTGGTCATTAGGTCATTAGGAGGCGCTGAACGTTACAATTCACTATCATTTTTGCGTCGGATTCGAAAATCTAGACTCACAGGAGAAGGACCATGTGGTGCCCGAGGCAGCGATATCCCCTTGGAGACAAGTCGGCTGGAGGCCGATGTATTGAATCTCGATGCAATTTGAGTGTTCCATCGTCATTAGAAGGCCCTGAACGTTACAATTAACTATGATTTTTGCGTCGGATTCGAAAATCTAGACTCACAGGAGAACGACCATAAGGTGCCCGAGGCAGCAATAGACCCTTGGAGACAAGTCGGCTGGAGGCCGATGTATTGAATCTCGACGCAATTTGAGTGTTCCATCGTCATTAGAAGGCCCCGAACGTTACAATTAATTATCATTTTATCGTCGGATACGAAAATCTAGACTCACAGGAGAACGACAATAAGGTGCCCGAGGCAGCAATAGACCCTTGGAGACAAGTCGGCTGGAGGACGATGTATTGAATCTCGAAGCAATTTGAGAGTTCTATCGTCATTAGGCGGCCCTGAACGTTACAACTAACTATCATTTTGGCGTCGGATTCGTAAATCTAGACTTACAAGAGAACGACCATAAAGTGCCCGAGGCAGCATTAGACCCTTGGAGACAAGTCGGCTGGAGGACGATGTGTTGGATCGCGACGCAATTTGAGTGTTCCATCGTCATTAGGAGGCCCTGAATGTTACAATTAACTATCAGTTTTTCGTCGGATTCGAAAATCTAGACTCACAGCAGACGAACCATTTGGTGCCCGAGGCAGCAATATCCCCTTGGAGACAAATCGGCTGGAGGACGATGTATTGAATGCCGACGCAATTTGAGTCTTTTATCGTCATTAGGAGGCGCTGAACGTTACAATTCACTATCATTTTTGCGTCGGATTCGAAAATCTAGACTCACAGGAGAAGGATCATATTGTGCCCGAGACAGCAATATCCCCTTGGAGAAAAGTCGGCTGGAGGACGATGTATTGAATCTCGACGCAATTTGAGTGTTCCATCGTCATTAGAAGGCCCTGAACGTTACAATTAACTATCATTTTTGCGTCCGATTCGAAAATCTAGACTCACAGGAGAACGACCATAAGGTGCCCGAGGCAGCAATAGACCCTTGGAGACAAGTAGGCTGGAGGCCGATGTATTGAATCTCGACGCAATTTGAGTGTTCTATCGGCATTAGGAGGCCCTGAACGTTAAAATTAACTATCATTTTTGCGTTGGATTCGATAATCTAAACTCACAGGAGAACGACCATACGGTGCCCGAGGCAGCAACAGACCCTTGGAGACAAGTCGGCTGGAGGACGATGTATTGAATCTCGACGCAATTTGAGTGTTCCATCGGCATTAGGAGGCCCTGAACGTTAAAATTAACTATCAATTTTGCGTCGGATTCGAAAATCTAGACTCACAGGAGATGGATCATATTGTGCCCGAGACAGCAATATCCACTTGGAGACAAGTCGGCTGGAGGCCGATGTATTGAATCTCGACGCAATTTGAGTGTTCCATCGTCATTAGAAGGCCCTGAACGTTACAATTAACTATCATTTTTGCGTCGGATTCGAAAATCTAGACTCACAGGAGAAGGACCATGTGGTCATTAGGTCATTAGGACGCGCTGAACGTTACAATTCACTATCATTTTTGCGTCGGATTCGAAAATCTAGACTCACAGGAGAAGGACCATGTGGTGCCCGAGGCAGCGATATCCCCTTGGAGACAAGTCGGCTGGAGGCCGATGTATTGAATCTCGATGCAATTTGAGTGTTCCATCGTCATTAGAAGGCCCTGAACGTTACAATTAACTATGATTTTTGCGTCGGATTCGAAAATCTAGACTCACAGGAGAACGACCATAAGGTGCCCGAGGCAGCAATAGACACTTGGAGACAAGTCGGCTGGAAGACGATGTATTGAATCTCGACGCAATTTTAGTGTTCCATCGTCATTAGAAGGCTTTGAACTTTACAATTAACTATCATTTTTGCGTCGGATACGAAAATCTAGACTCACAGGAGAACGACAATAAGGTGCCCGAGGCAGCAATAGACCCTTGGAGACAAGTCGGCTGGAGGACGATGTATTGAATCTCGAAGCAATTTGAGAGTTCCATCGTCATTAGGCGGCCCTGAACGTTACAACTAACTATCATTTTGGCGTCGGATTCGTAAATCTAGACTTACAAGAGAACGACCATAAAGTGCCCGAGGCAGCTTTAGACCCTTGGAGACAAGTCGGCTGGAGGACGATGTATTGGATCGCGACGCAATTTGAGTGTTCCATCGTCATTAGGAGGCCCTGAATGTTACAATTAACTATCAGTTTTTCGTCGGACTCGAAAATCTAGACTCACAGCAGACGAACCATTTGGTGCCCGAGACAGCAATATCCCCTTGGAGACAAATCGGCTGGAGGACGATGTATTGAATGCCGACGCAATTTGAGTCTTTTATCGTCATTAGGAGGCGCTGAACGTTACAATTCACTATCATTTTTGCGTCGGATTCGAAAATCTAGACTCACAGGAGAAGGATCATATTGTGCCCGAGACAGCAATATCCCCTTGGAGAAAAGTCGGCTGGAGGACGATGTATTGAATCTCGACGCAATTTGAGTGTTCCATCGTCATTAGAAGGCCCTGAACGTTACAATTAACTATCATTTTTGCGTCCGATTCGAAAATCTAGACTCACAGGAGAACGACCATAAGGTGCCCGAGGCAGCAATAGACCCTTGGAGACAAGTAGGCTGGAGGCTGATGTATTGAATCTCGACGCAATTTGAGTGTTCTATCGGCATTAGGAGGCCCTGAACGTTAAAATTAACTATCATTTTTGCGTTGGATTCGATAATCTAAACTCACAGGAGAACGACCATACGGTGCCCGAGGCAGCAACAGACCCTTGGAGACAAGTCGGCTGGGGGACGATGTATTGAATCTCGACGCAATTTGAGTGTTCCATCGGCATTAGGAGGCCCTGAACGTTAAAATTAACTATCATTTTTGCGTCGGATTCGAAAATCTAGACTCACAGGAGATGGATCATATTGTGCCCGAGACAGCAATATCCCCTTGGAGACAAGTCGGCTGGAGGCCGATGTATTGAATCTCGACGCAATTTGAGTGTTCCATCGTCATTAGAAGGCCCTGAACGTTACAATTAACTATCATTTTTGCGTCGGATTCGAAAATCTAGACTCACAGGAGAAGGACCATGTGGTCATTAGGTCATTAGGACGCGCTGAACGTTACAATTCACTATCATTTTTGCGTCGGATTCGAAAATCTAGACTCACAGGAGAAGGACCATGTGGTGCCCGAGGCAGCGATATCCCCTTGGAGACAAGTCGGCTGGAGGCCGATGTATTGAATCTCGATGCAATTTGAGTGTTCCATCGTCATTAGAAGGCCCTGAACGTTACAATTAACTATGATTTTTGCGTCGGATTCGAAAATCTAGACTCACAGGAGAACGACCATAAGGTGCCCGAGGCAGCAATAGACACTTGGAGACAAGTCGGCTGGAAGACGATGTATTGAATCTCGACGCAATTTTAGTGATCCATCGTCATTAGAAGGCTTTGAACTTTACAATTAACTATCATTTTGCGTCGGATACGAAAATCTAGACTCACAGGAGAACGACAATAAGGTGCCCGAGGCAGCAATAGACCCTTGGAGACAAGTCGGCTGCAGGACGATGTATTGAATCTCGAAGCAATTTGAGAGTTCCATCGTCATTAGGCGGCCCTGAACGTTACAACTAACTATCATTTTGGCGTCGGATTCGTAAATCTAGACTTACAAGAGAACGACCATAAAGTGCCCGAGGCAGCATTAGACCCTTGGAGACAAGTCGGCTGGAGGACGATGTATTGGATCGCGACGCAATTTGAGTGTTCCATCGTCATTAGGAGGCCCTGAATGTTACAATTAACTATCAGTTTTTCGTCGGATTCGAAAATCTAGAGTCACAGCAGACGAACCATTTGGTGCCCGAGGCAGCAATATCCCCTTGGAGACAAATCGGCTGGAGGACGATGTATTGAATGCCGACGCAATTTGAGTCTTCTATCGTCATTAGGAGGCGCTCAACGTTACAATTCACTATCATTTTTGCGTCGGATTCGAAAATCTAGACTCACAGGAGAAGGATCAAATTGTGCCCGAGACAGCAATATCCCCTTGGAGACAAGTCGGCTGGAGGACGATGTATTGGATCGCGACGCAATTTGAGTCTTCTATCGTCATTAGGAGGCGCTGAACGTTACAATTCACTATCATTTTTGCGTCGGATTCGAAAATCTAGACTCACAGGAGAAGGAACATGTGGTGCCCGAGGCAGCGATATCCCCTTGGAGACAAGTCGGCTGGAGGCCGATGTATTGAATCTCGACGCAATTTGAGTGTTCCATCGTCATTAGAAGGCCCTGAACGTTACAATTAACTATCATTTTTGCGTCGGATACGAAAATCTAGACACACAGGAGAACGACCATAAGGTGCCCGAGGCAGCAATAGACCCTTGGAGACAAGTCGGCTGGAAGACGATCTATTGAATCTCGACGCAATTTGAGAGTTCCAACGTCATTAGGCGGACCTGAACGTTACAATTAACTATCATTTTGGCGTCGGATTCGATAATCTAAACTCACAGGAGAACGACCATACGGTGCCCGAGGCAGCAACAGACCCTTGGAGACAAGTCGGCTGGAGGACGATGTATTGGATCTCCACGCAATTTGAGTGTTCCATCGTCATTACAAGGCCCTGAACGTTACAATTAACTATCATTTTTGCGTCGGATTCGAAAATCTAGACTCACAGGAGAACGACCATAAGGTGCCCTAGGCAGCAATAGACCCTTGGTGGCAAGTCGGCTGGAGGACGATGTATAGGATCGCGACGCAATTTGAGTGTTCCATCGTCATTAGGAGGCCCTGAATGTTACAATTAACTATCAGTTTTTCGTCGGTTTCGAAAATCTAGACCCACAGCAGACGAACCATTTGGTGCCCGATGCAGCAATATCCCCTTGGAGACAAATCGGCTGGAGGACGATGTATTGAATCCCGACGCAATTTGAGTCTTCTATCGTCATTAGGAGGCGCTGAACGTTACAATTCACTATCATTTTTGCGTCGGATTCGAAAATCTAGACTCACAGGAGAAGGATCATATTGTGCCCGAGACAGCAATATCCCCTTGGAGACAAGTCGGCTGGAGGACGATGTATTGAATCTCGACGCAATTTGAGTGTTCCATCGTCATTAGAAGGCCCTGAACGTTACAATTAACTATCATTTTTGCGTCGGATTCGAAAATCTAGACTCACAGTAGAACGACCATAAGGTGCCCGAGGCAGCAATAGACCCTTGGAGACAAGTCGGCTGGAGGACGATGTATTGGATCGCGACGCAATTTGAGTCTTCTATCGTCATTAGGAGGCGCTGAACGTTATAATTAACTATCATTTTTGCGTCGGATTCGAAAATCTAGACTCACAGGAGAAGGACCATGTGGTGCCCGAGGCAGCGATATCCCCTTGGAGACAAGTCGGCTGGAGGCCGATGTATTGGATCTCGACGCAGTTTGAGTGTTCCATCGTCATTAGAAGGCCCCGAACGTTACAATTAATTATCATTTTATCGTCGGATACGAAAATGTAGACTCACAGGAGAACGACAATTAGGTGCCCGAGGCAGCAATAGACCCTTGGAGACAAGTCGGCTGGAGGACGATGTATTGAATTTCGAAGCAATTTGAGAGTTCTATCGTCATTAGGCGGCCCTGAACGTTACAACTAACTATCATTTTGGCGTCGGATTCGTAAATCTAGACTTACAAGAGAACGACCATAAAGTGCCCGAGGCAGCATTAGACCCTTGGAGACAAGTCGGCTGGAGGACGATGTATTGGATCGCGACGCAATTTGAGTGTTCCATCGTCATTAGGAGGCCCTGAATGTTACAATTAACTATCAGTTTTTCGTCGGATTCGAAAATCTAGACTCACAGCAGACGAACCATTTGGTGCCCGAGGCAGCAATATCCCCATGGAGACAAATCGGCTGGAGAACGATGTATTGAATGCCGACGCAATTTGAGTCTTTTATCGTCATTAGGAGGCGCTGAACGTTACAATTCACTATCATTTTTGCGTCGGATTCGAAAATCTAGACTCACAGGAGAAGGATCATATTGTGCCCGAGACAGCAATAGACCCTTGGAGACAAGTCGGCTGGAGGACGATGTATTGAATCTCGACGCAATTTGAGTGTTCCATCGTCATTAGAAGGCCCTGAACGTTACAATTAACTATCATTTTTGCGTCCGATTCGAAAATCTAGACTCACAGGAGAAGGACCATGTGGTCATTAGGTCATTAGGAGACGCAGAACGTTACAATTCACTATCATTTTTGCGTCGGATTCGAAAATCTAGACTCACAGGAGAAGGACCATGTGGTGCCCGAGGCAGCGATATCCCCTTGGAGACAAGTCGGCTGGAGGCCGATGTATTGAATCTCGATGCAATTTGAGTGTTCCATCGTCATTAGAAGGCCCTGAACGTTTCAACTAACTATCATTTTGGCGTCGGATTCGTAAATCTAGACTTACAAGAGAACGACCATAAAGTGCCCGAGGCAGCATTAGACCCTTGGAGACAAGTCGGCTGGAGGACGATGTATTGGATCGCGACGCAATTTGAGTGTTCCATCGTCATTAGGAGGCCCTGAATGTTACAATTAACTATCAGTTTTTCGTCGGATTCGAAAATCTAGACTCACAGCAGACGAACCATTTGGTGCCCGAGGCAGCAATATCCCCTTGGAGACAAGTCGGCTGGAGGCCGGCGTATTGAATCTCGACGCAATTTGAGTGTTCCATCGTCATTAGAAGGCCCTGAACGTTACAATCAACTATCATTTTTGCGTCGGATACGAAAATCTAGACACACAGGAGAACGACCATAAGGTGCCCTAGGCAGCAATAGACCCTTTGAGACAAGTCGGCTGGAAGACGATGTATTGAATCTCGAGGCAATTTGAGAGTTCCAACGTCATTAGGCGGACCTGAACGTTACAATTAACTATCATTTTGGCGTCGGATTCGATAATCTAAACTCACAGGAGAACGACCATACGGTGCCCGAGGCAGCAACAGACCCTTGGAGACAAGTCGGCTGGAGGACGATGTATTGGATCTCGACGCAATTTGAGTGTTCCATCGTCATTACAAGGCCCTGAACGTTACAATTAACTATCATTTTTGCGTCGGATTCGAAAATCTAGACTCACAGGAGAACGACCATAAGGTGCTCGAGGCAGCAATAGACCCTTGGAGACAAGTCGGCTGGAGGACGATGTATTGGATCGCGACGCAATTTGAGTGTTCCATCGTCATTAGGAGGCCCTGAATGTTACAATTAACTATCAGTTTTTCGTCGGATTCGAAAATCTAAACCTACAGCAGACGAACCATTTGGTGCCCGATGCAGCAATATCCCCTTGGAGACAAATCGGCTGGAGGACGATGTATTGAATCCCGACGCAATTTGAGTCTTCTATCGTCATTAGGAGGCGCTGAACGTTACAATTCACTATCATTTTGGCGTCGGATTCGTAAATCTAGACTTACAAGAGAACGACCATAAAGTGGCGGCGGCAGCATTAGACCATTGGAGACTAGTCGGCTGGAGGACGATGTATTGGATCGCGACGCAATTTGGGTGTTCCATCGTCATTAGGAGGCCCTGAATGTTACAATTAACTATCATTTTTGCGTCGGATTCGAAAATCAAGACTCACAGGAGAAGGACCATGTGGTCATTAGGTCATTAGGAGGCGCTGAACGTTACAATTCACTATCATTTCTGCGTCGGATTCGAAAATCTAGACTCACAGGAGAAGGACCATGTGGTGCCCGAAGCAGCGATATCCCCTTGGAGACAAGTCGGCTGGAGGCCGATGTATTGAATCTCGATGCAATTTGAGTGTTCCATCGTCATTAGAAGGCCCTGAACGTTACAATTAACTATCATTTTTGCGTCGGATACGAAAATCTGGACACACAGGAGAACGACCATAAGGTGCCCGAGGCAGCAATAGACCCTTGGAGACAAGTCGGCTGGAGGACAATGTATTGAATCTCGACGCAATTTGAGAGTTCCATCGTCATTAGGCGGCCCTGAACGTTACAATTAACTATCATTTTGGCGTCGGATACGTAAATCTAGACTTACAAGAGAACGACCATAAAGTGCCCGAGGCAGCATTAGACCCTTGGAGACAAGTCGGCTGGAGGACGATGTATTGGATCGCGACGCAATTTGAGTGTTCCATCGTCACTAGGAGGTCCTGGATGTTACAATTAACTATCAGTTTTTCGTCGGATTCGAAAATCTAGACTCACAGCAGACGAACCATTTGGTGCCCGAGGCAGCAATATCCCCTTGGAGACAAATCGGCTGGAGGACGATGTATTGAATCCCGACGCTATTTGAGTCTTCTATCGTCATTAGGAGGCGCTGAACGTTACAATTCACTATCATTTTTGCGTCGGATTCGAAAATCTAGACTCACAGGAGAAGGATCATATTGTGCCCGAGACAGCAATATCCCCTTGGAGACAAGTCGGCTGGAGGACAATGTATTGAATCTCGACGCAATTTGAGTGTCCCATCGTCATTAGGAGGCCCTAAACGTTACAATTAACTATCATTTTTGCGTCGGATTCGTAAATCTAGACTTACAAGAGAACGACCATAAAGTGCCCGTGGCAGCATTAGACCCTTGGAGACAAGTCGGCTGGAGGACGATGTATTGGATCGCGACGCAATTTGAGTGTTCCATCGTCATTAGGAGGCCCTGAATGTTACAATTAACTATCATTTTTGCGTCGGATTCGAAAATCTAGACTCACAGGAGAAGGACCATGTGGTCATTAGGTCATTAGGAGGCGCTGAACGTTACAATTCACTATCATTATTGCGTCGGATTCGTAAATCTAGACTTACAAGAGAACGACCATAAAGTGCCCGTGGCAGCATTAGACCCTTGGAGACAAGTCGGCTGGAGGACGATGTATTGGATCGCGACGCAATTTGAGTGTTCCATCGTCATTAGGAGGCCCTGAATGTTACAATTAACTATCATTTTTGCGTCGGATACGAAAATCTAGACTCACAGGAGAACGACCATAAGGTGCCCGAGGCAGCAATAGACCCTTGGAGACAAGTCGGCTGGAGGACGATGTATTGAATCTCGACGCAATTTGAGAGTTCCATCGTCATTCGGCGGCCCTGAACGTTACAACTAACTATGAGTTTTTCGTCGGATTCGAATATCTAGACTCACAGCAGACGAACCATTTGGTGCCCGAGGCAGCAATATCCCCTTGGAGACAAATCGGCTGGAGGACGATGTATTGAATCCCGACGCAATTTGAGTCTTCTATCGTCATTAGGAGGCGCTGAACGTTACAATTCACTATCATTTTTGCGTCGGATTCGAAAATCTAGACTCACAGGAGAAGGATCAAATTGTGCCCGAGACAGCAATATCCCCTTGGAGACAAGTCGGCTGGAGGACAATGTATTGAATCTCGACGCAATTTGAGTGTCCCATCGTCATTAGGAGGCCCTAAACGTTACAATTAACTATCATTTTTGCGTCGGATTCGTAAATCTAGACTTACAAGAGAACGACCATAAAGTGCCCGTGGCAGCATTAGACCCTTGGAGACAAGTCGGCTGGAGGACGATGTATTGGATCGCGACGCAATTTTAGTGATCCATCGTCATTAGAAGGCTTTGAACTTTACAATTAACTATCATTTTTGCGTCGGATACGAAAATCTAGACTCACAGGAGAACGACAATAAGGTGCCCGAGGCAGCAATAGACCCTTGGAGACAAGTCGGCTGGAGGACGATGTATTGAATCTCGAAGCAATTTGAGAGTTCCATCGTCATTAGGCGGCCCTGAACGTTACAACTAACTATCATTTTGGCGTCGGATTCGTAAATCTAGACTTACAAGAGAACGACCATAAAGTGCCCGAGGCAGCATTAGACCCTTGGAGACAAGTCGGCTGGAGGACGATGTATTGGATCGCGACGCAATTTGAGTGTTCCATCGTCATTAGGAGGCCCTGAATGTTACAATTAACTATCAGTTTTTCGTCGGATTCGAAAATCTAGACTCACAGCAGACGAACCATTTGGTGCCCGAGGCAGCAATATCCCCTTGGAGACAAATCGGCTGGAGGACGATGTATTGAATGCCGACGCAATTTGAGTCTTCTATCGTCATTAGGAGGCGCTCAACGTTACAATTCACTATCATTTTTGCGTCGGATTCGAAAATCTAGACTCACAGGAGAAGGATCAAATTGTGCCCGAGACAGCAATATCCCCTTGAAGACAAGTCGGCTGGAGGACGATGTATTGGATCGCGACGCAATTTGAGTCTTCTATCGTCATTAGGAGGCGCTGAACGTTACAATTCACTATCATTTTTGCGTCGGATTCGAAAATCTAGACTCACAGGAGAAGGAACATGTGGTGCCCGAGGCAGCGATATCCCCTTGGAGACAAGTCGGCTGGAGGCCGATGTATTGAATCTCGACGCAATTTGAGTGTTCCATCGTCATTAGAAGGCCCTGAACGTTACAATTAACTATCATTTTTGCGTCGGATACGAAAATCTAGACACACAGGAGAACGACCATAAGGTGCCCGAGGCAGCAATAGACCCTTGGAGACAAGTCGGCTGGAAGACGATCTATTGAATCTCGACGCAATTTGAGAGTTCCAACGTCATTAGGCGGACCTGAACGTTACAATTAACTATCATTTTGGCGTCGGATTCGATAATCTAAACTCACAGGAGAACGACCATACGGTGCCCGAGGCAGCAACAGACCCTTGGAGACAAGTCGGCTGGAGGACGATGTATTGGATCTCCACGCAATTTGAGTGTTCCATCGTCATTACAAGGCCCTGAACGTTACAATTAACTATCATTTTTGCGTCGGATTCGAAAATCTAGACTCACAGGAGAACGACCATAAGGTGCCCTAGGCAGCAATAGACCCTTGGTGGCAAGTCGGCTGGAGGACGATGTATAGGATCGCGACGCAATTTGAGTGTTCCATCGTCATTAGGAGGCCCTGAATGTTACAATTAACTATCAGTTTTTCGTCGGTTTCGAAAATCTAGACCCACAGCAGACGAACCATTTGGTGCCCGATGCAGCAATATCCCCTTGGAGACAAATCGGCTGGAGGACGATGTATTGAATCCCGACGCAATTTGAGTCTTCTATCGTCATTAGGAGGCGCTGAACGTTACAATTAACTATCATTTTTGCGTCGGATTGGAAAATCTAGACTCACAGGAGAAGGACCATGTGGTCATTAGGTCATTAGGAGGCGCTGAACGTTACAATTCACTATCATTTTTGCGTCGGATTCGAAAATCTAGACTCACAGGAGAAGGACCACGTGGTGCCCGAGGCAGCGATATCCCCTTGGAGACAAGTCGGCTGGAGGCCGATGTATTGAATCTCGATGCAATTTGAGTGTTCCATCGTCATTAGAAGGCCCTGAACGTTACAATTAACTATGATTTTTGCGTCGGATTCGAAAATCTAGACTCGCAGGAGAACGACCATAAGGTGCCCGAGGCAGCAATAGACCCTTGGAGACAAGTCGGCTGGAGGCCGATGTATTGGATCTCGACGCAGTTTGAGTGTTCCATCGTCATTAGAAGGCCCCGAACGTTACAATTAATTATCATTTTATCGTCGGATACGAAAATGTAGACTCACAGGAGAACGACAATTAGGTGCCCGAGGCAGCAATAGACCCTTGGAGACAAGTCGGCTGGAGGACGATGTATTGAATTTCGAAGCAATTTGAGAGTTCTATCGTCATTAGGCGGCCCTGAACGTTACAACTAACTATCATTTTGGCGTCGGATTCGTAAATCTAGACTTACAAGAGAACGACCATAAAGTGCCCGAGGCAGCATTAGACCCTTGGAGACAAGTCGGCTGGAGGACGATGTATTGGATCGCGACGCAATTTGGGTGTTCCATCGTCATTAGGAGGCCCTGAATGTTACAATTAACTATCATTTTTGCGTCGGATTGGAAAATCTAGACTCACAGGAGAAGGACCATGTGGTCATTAGGTCATTAGGAGGCGCTGAACGTTACAATTCACTATCATTTTTGCGTCGGATTCGAAAATCTAGACTCACAGGAGAAGGACCATGTGGTGCCCGAGGCAGCGATATCCCCTTGGAGACAAGTCGGCTGGAGGCCGATGTATTGAATCTCGATGCAATTTGAGTGTTCCATCGTCATTAGAAGGCCCTGAACGTTACAATTAACTATGATTTTTGCGTCGGATTCGAAAATCTAGACTCGCAGGAGAACGACCATAAGGTGCCCGAGGCAGCAATAGACCCTTGGAGACAAGTCGGCTGGAGGCCGATGTATTGGATCTCGACGCAGTTTGAGTGTTCCATCGTCATTAGAAGGCCCCGAACGTTACAATTAATTATCATTTTATCGTCGGATACGAAAATGTAGACTCACAGGAGAACGACAATTAGGTGCCCGAGGCAGCAATAGACCCTTGGAGACAAGTCGGCTGGAGGACGATGTATTGAATTTCGAAGCAATTTGAGAGTTCTATCGTCATTAGGCGGCCCTGAACGTTACAACTAACTATCATTTTGGCGTCGGATTCGTAAATCTAGACTTACAAGAGAACGACCATAAAGTGCCCGAGGCAGCATTAGACCCTTGGAGACAAGTCGGCTGGAGGACGATGTATTGGATCGCGACGCAATTTGAGTGTTCCATCGTCATTAGGAGGCCCTGAATGTTACAATTAACTATCAGTTTTTCGTCGGATTCGAAAATCTAGACTCACAGCAGACGAACCATTTGGTGCCCGAGGCAGCAATATCCCCATGGAGACAAATCGGCTGGAGAACGATGTATTGAATGCCGACGCAATTTGAGTCTTTTATCGTCATTAGGAGGCGCTGAACGTTACAATTCACTATCATTTTTGCGTCGGATTCGAAAATCTAGACTCACAGGAGAAGGATCATATTGTGCCCGAGACAGCAATAGACCCTTGGAGACAAGTCGGCTGGAGGACGATGTATTGAATCTCGACGCAATTTGAGTGTTCCATCGTCATTAGAAGGCCCTGAACGTTACAATTAACTATCATTTTTGCGTCCGATTCGAAAATCTAGACTCACAGGAGAAGGACCATGTGGTCATTAGGTCATTAGGAGACGCAGAACGTTACAATTCACTATCATTTTTGCGTCGGATTCGAAAATCTAGACTCACAGGAGAAGGACCATGTGGTGCCCGAGGCAGCGATATCCCCTTGGAGACAAGTCGGCTGGAGGCCGATGTATTGAATCTCGATGCAATTTGAGTGTTCCATCGTCATTAGAAGGCCCTGAACGTTACAACTAACTATCATTTTGGCGTCGGATTCGTAAATCTAGACTTACAAGAGAACGACCATAAAGTGCCCGAGGCAGCATTAGACCCTTGGAGACAAGTCGGCTGGAGGACGATGTATTGGATCGCGACGCAATTTGAGTGTTCCATCGTCATTAGGAGGCCCTGAATGTTACAATTAACTATCAGTTTTTCGTCGGATTCGAAAATCTAGACTCACAGCAGACGAACCATTTGGTGCCCGAGGCAGCAATATCCCCTTGGAGACAAGTCGGCTGGAGGCCGGCGTATTGAATCTCGACGCAATTTGAGTGTTCCATCGTCATTAGAAGGCCCTGAACGTTACAATCAACTATCATTTTTGCGTCGGATACGAAAATCTAGACACACAGGAGAACGACCATAAGGTGCCCTAGGCAGCAATAGACCCTTTGAGACAAGTCGGCTGGAAGACGATGTATTGAATCTCGAGGCAATTTGAGAGTTCCAACGTCATTAGGCGGACCTGAACGTTACAATTAACTATCATTTTGGCGTCGGATTCGATAATCTAAACTCACAGGAGAACGACCATACGGTGCCCGAGGCAGCAACAGACCCTTGGAGACAAGTCGGCTGGAGGACGATGTATTGGATCTCGACGCAATTTGAGTGTTCCATCGTCATTACAAGGCCCTGAACGTTACAATTAACTATCATTTTTGCGTCGGATTCGAAAATCTAGACTCACAGGAGAACGACCATAAGGTGCTCGAGGCAGCAATAGACCCTTGGAGACAAGTCGGCTGGAGGACGATGTATTGGATCGCGACGCAATTTGAGTGTTCCATCGTCATTAGGAGGCCCTGAATGTTACAATTAACTATCAGTTTTTCGTCGGGTTCGAAAATCTAAACCTACAGCAGACGAACCATTTGGTGCCCGATGCAGCAATATCCCCTTGGAGACAAATCGGCTGGAGGACGATGTATTGAATCCCGACGCAATTTGAGTCTTCTATCGTCATTAGGAGGCGCTGAACGTTACAATTCACTATCATTTTGGCGTCGGATTCGTAAATCTAGACTTACAAGAGAACGACCATAAAGTGGCGGCGGCAGCATTAGACCATTGGAGACTAGTCGGCTGGAGGACGATGTATTGGATCGCGACGCAATTTGGGTGTTCCATCGTCATTAGGAGGCCCTGAATGTTACAATTAACTATCATTTTTGCGTCGGATTCGAAAATCAAGACTCACAGGAGAAGGACCATGTGGTCATTAGGTCATTAGGAGGCGCTGAACGTTACAATTCACTATCATTTCTGCGTCGGATTCGAAAATCTAAACTCACAGGAGAACGACCATACGGTGCCCGAGGCAGCAACAGACCCTTGGAGACAAGTCGGCTGGAGGACAATGTATTGAATCTCGACGCAATTTGAGTGTCCCATCGTCATTAGGAGGCCCTAAACGTTACAATTAACTATCATTTTTGCGTCGGATTCGTAAATCTAGACTTACAAGAGAACGACCATAAAGTGCCCGTGGCAGCATTAGACCCTTGGAGACAAGTCGGCTGGAGGACGATGTATTGGATCGCGACGCAATTTGAGTGTTCCATCGTCATTAGGAGGCCCTGAATGTTACAATTAACTATCATTTTTGCGTCGGATTCGAAAATCTAGACTCACAGGAGAAGGACCATGTGGTCATTAGGTCATTAGGAGGCGCTGAACGTTACAATTCACTATCATTTTTGCGTCGGATTCGTAAATCTAGACTTACAAGAGAACGACCATAAAGTGCCCGTGGCAGCATTAGACCCTTGGAGACAAGTCGGCTGGAGGACGATGTATTGGATCGCGACGCAATTTGAGTGTTCCATCGTCATTAGGAGGCCCTGAATGTTACAATTAACTATCATTTTTGCGTCGGATACGAAAATCTAGACTCACAGGAGAACGACCATAAGGTGCCCGAGGCAGCAATAGACCCTTGGAGACAAGTCGGCTGGAGGACGATGTATTGTATCTCGACGCAATTTTAGAGTTCCATCGTCATTCGGCGGCCCTGAACGTTACAACTAACTATGAGTTTTTCGTCGGATTCGAAAATCTAGACTCACAGCAGACGAACCATTTGGTGCCCGAGGCAGCAATATCCCCTTGGAGACAAATCGGCTGGAGGACGATGTATTGAATCCCGACGCAATTTGAGTCTTCTATCGTCATTAGGAGGCGCTGAACGTTACAATTCACTATCATTTTTGCGTCGGATTCGAAAATCTAGACTCACAGGAGAACGATCAAATTGTGCCCGAGGCAGCAATATCCCCTTGGAGACAAGTCGGCTGGAGGACAATGTATTGAATCTCGACGCAATTTGAGTGTCCCATCGTCATTAGGAGGCCCTAAACGTTACAATTAACTATCATTTTTGCGTCGGATTCGTAAATCTAGACTTACAAGAGAACGACCATAAAGTGCCCGTGGCAGCATTAGACCCTTGGAGACAAGTCGGCTGGAGGACGATGTATTGGATCGCGACGCAATTTGAGTGTTCCATCGGCATTAGGAGGCCCTCAACGTTAAAATTAACTATCATTTTTGCGTCGGATTCGATAATCTAGACTCACAGGAGAACGACCATACGGTGACCGAGGCAGCAACAGACTCTTGGAGACAAGTCGTCTGGAGGATGATGTATTGGATCTCGACGCAATTTGAGTGTTCCATCGTCATTACAAGGCCCTGAACGTTACAATTAACTATCAGTTTTTCGTCGGATTCGAAAATCTAAACTCACAGCAGACGAACCATTCGGTGCCCGAGGCAGCAATATCCCCTTGGAGACAAATCGGCTGGAGGACGATGTATTGAAACCCGACGCAATCTATCGTCATTAGGAGGCGCTGAACGTTACAATCCACTATAATTTTTGCGTCGGATTCGAAAATCTAGACTCACAGGAGAAGGACCATGTGGTGCCCGAGGCAGCGATATCCCCTTGGAGACAAGTCGGCTGGAGGCCGATATATTTATTCTCGACGCAATTTGAGTGTTCCATCGGCATTAGGAGGCCCTGAACGTTAAAATTAACTATCATTCTTGCGTCGGATTCGATAATCTAAACTCACAGGAGAACGACCATAAGATGCCCGAGGCAGCAACAGACCCTTGGAGACAAGTCGGCTGGAGGCCGATGTATTGAATCTCGACGCAATTTGAGTGTTCCATCGGCATTAGGAGGCCCTGAACGTTAGAATTAACTATCATTTTTGCGTCGGATTCGATAATCTAAACTCACAGGAGAACGACTATAAGGTGCCCGAGGCAGCAATAGACCCTTGGAGACAAGTCGGCTGGAGGCCGATGTATTGAATCTCGACGCAATTTGAGTGTTCCATCGTCATTAGAAGGCCCTGAAAGTTACAATTAACTATCATTTTTGCGTCGGATTCGAAAATCTAGACTCACAGGAGAACGACCATAAGGTGCCCGAGGCAGCAATAGACCCCTGCTGACAAGTCGGCTGGAGGCAGACGTATTGAATCTCGACGCAATTTGAGTGTTCCATCGTCATTAGAAGGCCCTGAACGTTACAATTAACTATCATTTTTGCGTCGGATTCGAAAATCTAGACTCTCAGGAGAAGGATCATATTGTGCCCGAGACAGCAATATCCCCTTGGAGACAAGTCGGCTGGAGGGCGATGTATTGAATCTCGACGCAATTTGAGTGTTGCATCGTCATTAGATGGACCTGAACGTTACAATTAACTATCATTTTTGCGTCGGATTCGAAAATCTAGACTCACAGGAGAACGAACATAAGGTGCCCGAGGCAGCAATAGACCCTTGGAGACAAGTCGGCTGGAGGACGATGTATTGGATCGCGACGCAATTTGAGTCTTCTATCGTCATTAGGAGGCGCTGAACGTTACAATTCACTTTCATTTTTTCGTCGGATTCGAAAATCTAGACTCACAGGAGAAGGACCATGTGGTGCCCGAGGCAGCGATATCCCCTTGGAGACAAGTCGGCTGGAGGCCGATGTATTGAATCTCGACGCAATTTGAGTGTTCCATCGTCATTAGAAGGCCCTGAACGTTACAATTAACTATCATTTTTGCGTCGGATACGAAAATCTAGACACACAGGAGAACGACCATAAGGTGCCCGAAGCAGCAATAGACCCTTGGAGACATGTCGGCTGGAAGACGATGTATTGGATCTCGACGCAATTTGAGAGTTCCAACGTCATTAGGCGGACCTGAACGTTACAATTAACTATCATTTTGGCGTCGGATTCGATAATCTAAACTCACAGGAGAACGACCATACGGTGTCCGAGGCAGCAACAGACCCTTGGAGACAAGTCGGCTGGAAGACGATGTATTGGATCTCGACGCAATTTGAGTGTTCCATCGTCATTACAAGGCCCTGAACGTTACAATTAACTATCATTTTTGCGTCGGATTCGAAAATCTAGACTCACAGGAGAACGACCATAAGGTGCCCGAGGCAGCAATAGACCCTTGGAGACAAGTCGGCTGGAGGACGATGTATTGGATTGCGACGCAATTTGAGTCTTCTATCGTCATTAGGAGGCGCTGAACGTTACAATTCACTATCATTTTTGCGTCGGATTCGAAAATCTAGACTCACAGGAGAAGGACCATGTGGTGCCCGAAGCAGCGATATCCCCTTGGAGACAAGTCGGCTGGAGGCCGATGTAATGAATCTCGACGCAATTTGAGTGTTCCATCGTCATTAGGAGGCCCTGAATGTTACAATTAACTATCAGTTTTTCGTCGGATTCTAAAATCTAGACCTACAGCAGACGAACCATTTGGTGCCCGATGCAGCAATATCCCCTTGGAGACAAATCGGCTGGAGGACGATGTATTGATTCCCGACGCAATTTGAGTCTTCTATCGTCATTAGGAGGCGCTGAACGTTACAATTCACTATCATTTTTGCGTCGGATTCGAAAATCTAGACTCACAGGAGAAGGACCATGTGGTGCCCGAGGCAGCAACAGACCCTTGGAGAAAAGTTGGCTGGAGGACGATGTATTGGATCTCGACGCAATTTGAGTGTTCCATCGTCATTACAAGGCCCTGAACGTTACAATTAACTATCAGTTTTTCGTCGGATTCGAAAATCTAGACTCACAGCAGACGAACCATTTGGTGCCCGAGGCAGCAATATCCCCTTGGAGACAAATCGGCTGGAGGACGATGTATTGAATCCCGACGCAATTTGAGTCTTCTATCGTCATTAGGAGGCGCTGAACGTTACAATTTACTATCATTTTTGCGTCGGATTCGAAAATCTAGACTCACAGGAGAAGGATCATATTGCGCCCGAGACAGCAATATCCCCTTGGAGACAAGTCGGCTGGAGGACGATGTATTGAATCTCGACGCAATTTGAGTGTTCCATCGTCATTAGAACGCCCTGAACGTTACAATTAACTATAATTTTTGCGTCGGATTCGAAAATCTAGACTCACAGGAGAACGACCATAAGGTGCCCGAGGCAGCAATAGACCCTTGGAGACAAGTCGGCTGGAGGCCGATGTATTTAATCTCGACGCAATTTGAGTGTTCCATCGGCATTAGGAGGACCTGAACGTTAAAATTAACTATCATTCTTGCGTCGGATTCGATAATCTAAACTCACAGGAGAACGACCATAAGGTGCCCTAGGCAGCAACAGACCCTTGGAGACAAGTCGGCTGGAGGCCGATGTATTGAATCTCGACGCAATTTGAGTGTTCCATCGGCATTAGGAGGCCCTGAACGTTACAATTAACTATCATTTTTGCGTCGGATTCGATAATCTAAACTCACAGGAGAACGACTATAAGGTGCCCGAGGCAGCAATAGACCCTTGGAGACAAGTTGGCTGGAGGCCGATGTATTGAATCTCGACGCAATTTGAGTGTTCCATCGTCATTAGAAGACCCTGAACGTTACAATTTACTATCATTTTTGCGTCGGATTCGAAAATCTAGACTCACAGGAGAAGGATCATATTGCGCCCGAGACAGCAATATCCCCTTGGAGACAAGTCGGCTGGAGGACGATGTATTGAATCTCGACGCAATTTGAGTGTTCCATCGTCATTAGAACGCCCTGAACGTTACAATTAACTATAATTTTTGCGTCGGATTCGAAAATCTAGACTCACAGGAGAACGACCATAAGGTGCCCGAGGCAGCAATAGACCCTTGGAGACAAGTCGGCTGGAGGCCGATGTATTTAATCTCGACGCAATTTGAGTGTTCCATCGGCATTAGGAGGACCTGAACGTTAAAATTAACTATCATTCTTGCGTCGGATTCGATAATCTAAACTCACAGGAGAACGACCATAAGGTGCCCTAGGCAGCAACAGACCCTTGGAGACAAGTCGGCTGGAGGCCGATGTATTGAATCTCGACGCAATTTGAGTGTTCCATCGGCATTAGGAGGCCCTGAACGTTACAATTAACTATCATTTTTGCGTCGGATTCGATAATCTAAACTCACAGGAGAACGACTATAAGGTGCCCGAGGCAGCAATAGACCCTTGGAGACAAGTTGGCTGGAGGCCGATGTATTGAATCTCGACGCAATTTGAGTGTTCCATCGTCATTAGAAGACCCTGAACGTTACAATTAACTATCATTTTTGCGTCGGATACGAAAATCTAGACACACAGGAGAACGACCATAAGGTGCCCGAAGCAGCAATAGACCCTTGGAGACATGTCGGCTGGGAGACGATGTATTGAATCTCGACGCAATTTGAGAGTTCCAACGTCATTAGGCGGACCTGAAGGTTACAATTAACTATCATTTTGGCGTCGGATTCGATAATCTAAACTCACAGGAGAACGACCATACGGTGCCCGAGGCAGCAACAGATTCTTGGAGACAAGTCGGCTGGAGGACGATGTATTGGATCTCGACGCAATTTGAGTGTTCCATCGTCATTACAAGGCCCTGAACGTTACAATTAACTATCATTTTTGCGTCGGATTCGAAAATCTAGACTCACAGGAGAACGACCATAAGGTGCCCGAGGCAGCAATAGACCCTTGGAGACAAGTCGGCTGGAGGACAATGTATTGGATCGCGACGCAATTTGAGTCTTCTATCGTCATTAGGAGGCGCTGAACGTTACAATTCACTATCATTTTTGCGTCGGATTCGAAAATCTAGACTCACAGGAGAAGGACCATGTGGTGCCCGAAGCAGCGATATCCCCTTGGAGACAAGTCGGCTGGAGGCCGATGTATTGAATCTCGACGCAATTTGAGTGTTCCATCGTCATTAGGAGGCCCTGAATGTTACAATTAACTATCAGTTTTTCGTCGGATTCAAAAATCTAGACCTACAGCAGACGAACCATTTGGTGCCCGATGCAGCAATATCCCCTTGGAGACAAATCGGCTGGAGGACGATGTATTGATTCCCGACGCAATTTGAGTCTTCTATCGTCATTAGGAGGCGCTGAACGTTACAATTCACTATCATTTTTGCGTCGGATTCGAAAATCTAGACTCACAGGAGAAGGACCATGTGGTGCCCGAGGCAGCAACAGACCCTTGGAGAAAAGTTGGCTGGAGGACGATGTATTGGATCTCGACGCAATTTGAGTGTTCCATCGTCATTACAAGGCCCTGAACGTTACAATTAACTATCAGTTTTTCGTCGGATTCGAAAATCTAGACTCACAGCAGACGAACCATTTGTTGCCCGAGGCAGCAATATCCCCTTGGAGACAAATCGGCTGGAGGACGATGTATTGAATCCCGACGCAATTTGAGTCTTCTATCGTCATTAGGAGGCGCTGAACGTTACAATTCACTATCATTTTTGCGTCGGATTCGATAATCTAAACTCACAGGAGAACGACCATATATTGCCCGAGGCAGCAACAGACCCTTGGAGACAAGTCGGCTGGAGGCCGATGTATTGAATCTCGACGCAATTTGAGTGTTCCATCGGCATTAGGAGGCCCTGAACGTTACAATTAACTATCACTTCTGCGTCGGATTCGATAATCTAAACTCACAGGAGAACGACTATAAGGTTCCCGAGGCAGCAATAGACCCTTGGAGACAAGTCGGCTGGAGGCCGATGTATTGAATCTCGACGCAATTTGAGTGTTCCATCGTCATTAGAAGGCCCTGAACGTTACAATTAACTATTATTTTTGTGTCGGATTCGAAAATCTAGACTCACAGGAGAACGACCATAAGGTGCTGAGGCAGCAATAGACCCCTGGTGACAAGTCGGCTGGAGGCCGATGTATTGAATCTCGACGCAATTTGAGTGTTCCATCGTCATTAGAAGGCCCTGAACGTTACAATTAACTATCATTTTTGCGTCGCATACGAAAATCTAGACTCACAGGAGAACGACCATAAGGTGCTCGAGGCAGCAATAGACCCTTGGAGACAAGTCGGCTGGACGACGATGTATTGAATCTCGACGCAATTTGAGAGTTCCATCATCATTAGGCGGCCCTGAACGTTACAATTAACTATCATTTTGGCGTCGGATTCGTAAATCTAGACTTACAAGAGAACGACCATAAAGTGCCCGAGGCAGCATTAGACCCATGGAGACAAGTCGCCTGGAGGACGATGTATTGGATCGCGACGCAATCTGAGTGTTCCATCGTCACTAGGAGGCCCTGAATGTTACAATTAACTATCAGTTTTTCGTCGGATTCGAAAATCTAGACTCACAGCAGACGAACCATTTGGTTCCCGACGCAGACAAATCGGCTGGAGGACGAATTATTGAATCCCGACGCAATTTGAGTCTTCTATCGTCATTAGGAGGCGCTGAACGTTACAATTCACTATCATTTTTGCGTCGGATTCGAAAATCTAGACTCACAGGAGAAGGATCATATTGTGCCCGAGACAGCAATATCCCCTTGGAGACAAGTCGGCTGGAGGACAACGTATTGAATCTCGACGCAATTTGAGTGTTCCATCGTCATTAGGCGGCCCTAAACGTTACAATTAACTATCATTTTTGCGTCGGATTCGTAAATCTACACTTACAAGAGAACGACCTTAAAGTGCCCGCGGCAGCATTAGACCATTGGAGACAAGTCGGCTGGAGGACGATTTATTGGATCGCGACGCAACTTGAGTGTTCCATCGTCATTAGGAGGCCCTGAATGTTACAATTAACTATCATTTTTGCGTCGGATTCGAAAATCTAGACTCACAGGAGAACACCCATAAGGTGCCCGAGGCAGCAATGGACCCTTGGAGACAAGTCGGCTGGAGGACGATGTATTGGATCGCGACGCAATTTGAGTCTTCTATCGTCATTAGGAGGCGCTGAATGTTATAATTCACTATCATTTTTGCGTCGGATTCGAAAATCTAGACTCACAGGAGAAGGACCATGTGGTGCCCGAGGCAGCGATATCCCCTTGGAGACAAGTCGGCTGGAGGCCGATGTATTTAATCTCGACGCAATTTGAGTGTTCCATCGGCATTAGGAGGCCCTGAACGTTAAAATTAACTATCATTCTTGCGTCGGATTCGATAATCTAAACTCACAGGAGAACGACCATAAGGTGCCCGAGGCAGCAACAGACCCTTGGAGACAAGTCGGCTGGAGGCCGATGTATTGAATCTCGACGCAATTTGAGTGTTCCATCGGCATTAGAAGGCCCTGAACGTTACAATTAACTATCATTTTTGCGTCGGATTCGATAATCTAAACTCACAGGAGAACGACTATAAGGTGCCCGAGGCAGCAATAGACCCTTGGAGACAAGTCGGCTGGAGGCCGATGTATTGAATCTCGACGCAATTTGAGTGTTCCATCGTCATTAGAAGGCCCTGAACGTTACAATTAACTATCGTTTTTGCGTCGGATTCGAAAATCTAGACTCACAGGAGAACGTGCATAAGGTGCCCGAGTCAGCAATAGACCCCTGGTGACAAGTCGGCTGGAGGCCGACGTATTGAATCTCGACGCAATTTGAGTGTTCCATCGTCATTAGAAGGCCCTGAACGTTTCAATTAACTATCTTTCTTGCGTCGGATTCTAAAATCTAGACTCACAGGAGAAGGATCATATTGTGCCCGAGACAGCAATATCCCCTTGGAGACAAGTCGGCTGGAGGACGATGTATTGGATCTCGACGCAATTTGAGTCTTCTATCGTCATTAGGAGGCGCTGAACGTTACAATTCACTATCATTTTTGCGTCGGATTCGAAAATCTAGACTCACAGGAAAACGACCATAAGGTGCCCGAGGCAGCAATAGACCCTTGGAGACAAGTCGGCTGGAGGACGATGTATTGGATCGCGACGCAATTTGAGTCTTCTATCGTCATTAGGAGGCGCTGAACGTTACAATTCACTATCATTTTTGCGTCGGATTCGAAAATCTAGACTCACAGGAGAAGGACCATGTGGTGCCCGAGGCAGCGATATCCCCTTGGAGACAAGTCGGCTGGAGGCCGATGTATTGAATCTCGACGCAATTTGAGTGTCCCATCGTCATTAGGAGGCCCTGAATGTTACAATTAACTATCAGTTTTTCGTCGGATTCGAAAATCTAGACCTACAGCGAACGAACCATTTGGTGCCCGATGCAGCAATATCCCCTTGGAGACAAATCGGCTGGAGGACGATGTATTGAATCCCGACGCAAGTTGAGTCTTCTTTCGTCATTAGGAGGCGCTGAACGTTACAATTCACTATCATTTTTGCGTCGGATTCGAAAATCTAGACTCACAGGAGACGGACCATGTGGTGCCCGAGACAGCATTAGACCCTTGGAGACAAGTCGGCTGGAGGACGATGTATTGGATCGCGACGCAATTTGAGTCTTCTATCGTCATTAGGAGGCGCTGAACGTTACAATTCACTATCATTTTTGCGTCGGATTCGAAAATCTAGACTCACAGGAGAAGGATCATATTGTGCCCGAGACAGCATTAGACCCTTGGAGACAAGTCGGCTGGAGGACGATGTATTGGATCGCGACGCAATTTGAGTGTTCCATCGTCACTAGGAGGCCCTGAATGTTACAATTAACTATCAGTTTTTCGTCGGATTCGAAAATCTAGACTCACAGCAGACGAACCATTTGGTGCCCGAGGCAGCAATATCCCCTTTGGGACAAATCGGCTGGAGTACGACGTATTGAATCCCGACGCAATTTGAGTCTTCTATCGTCATTAGGAGGCGCTGAACGTTACAATTCACTATCATTTTTGCGTCGGATTCGAAAATCTAGACTCACAGGAGAAGGATCATATTGTGCCCGAGACAGCAATATCCCCTTGGAGACAAGTCGGCTGGAGGACAATGTTTTGAATCTCGTCGCAATTTGAGTGTCCCATCGTCATTAGGCGGCCCTAAACGATACAATTAACTATCATTTTTGCGTCGGATTTGTAAATCTAGACTTACAAGAGAACGACCATAAAGTGCCCGCGGCAGCATTAGACCCTTGGAGACAAGTCGGCTGGAGGACTATGTATTGGATCGCGACGCAATTTGAGTGTTCCATCGTCATTAGGAGGCCCTGAATGTTATAATTAACTATCATTTTTGCGTCGGATTCGAAAATCTAGACTCACAGGAGAAGGACCATGTGGTCATTAGGTCATTAGGAGGCGCTGAACGTTACAATTCACTATCATTTTTGCGTCGAATTCGAAAATCTAGACTCACAGGAGAAAGACCATGTGGTGCCCGAGGCAGCGATATCCCCTTGGAGACAAGTCGGCTGGAGGCCGATGTATTGAATCTCGAAGCAATTTGAGTGTTCCATCGTCATTAGAAGGCCCTGAAAGTTACAATTAACTATCATTTTTGCGTCGGATACGAAAATCTAGACTCACAGGAGAACGACCATAAGGTGCCCGAGGCAAGTCGGCTGGAGGACGAAGTATTGAATCTCGACGCAATTTGAGAGTTCCATCGTCATTAGGCGGCCCTGAACGTTACAACTAACAATCATTTTGGCGTCGGATTCGTAAATCTAGACTTACAAGAGAACGACCATAAAGTGCCCGAGGTAGCATTAGACCCTTGGAGACAAGTCGGCTGGAGGACGATGTATTGGATCGCGACGCAATTTGAGTGTTCCATCGTCATTAGGAGGCCTGAATGTTACAATTAACTATCAGTTTTTCGTCGGATTCGAAAATGTAGACTCACAGCAGACGAACCATTTGGTGCCCGAGGCAGACTTGGAGACAAATCGGCTGGAGGACGATGTATTGAATCGCGACGCAATTTCAGTCTTCTATCGTCATTAGGAGGCTCTGAACGTTACAATTCACTATCATTTTTGCGTCGGATTCGAAAATCTAGACTCACAGGAGAACGATCATATTGTGCACGAGACAGCAATATCCCCTTGGAGACAAGTCGGCTGGACGACGATGTATTGGATCTCGACGCAATTTGAGTGTTCCATCGTCATTAGAAGGCCCTGAACGTTCTAATTAACTATCATTTTTGCGTCGGATTCGAAAATCTAGACTCACAGGAGATCGACCATAAGGTGCCCGAGGCAGCAATAGACCCTTGGAGACAAGTCGGCTGGAGACCGATGGATTGAATCTCGACGCAATTTGAGTGTTCCATCGACATTAGGAGGCCCTGAACGTTAAAATTAACTATCATTTTTGCGTCGGATTCGATAATCTAAACTCACAGGAGAACGACCATACGGTGCCCGAGGCAGCAACAGACCCTTGGAGACAAGGCGGCTGGAGGCCGATGTATTGGATCTCGACGCAATTTGAGTGTTCCATCGTCATTACAAGGCCCTGAAGGTTACAATTAACTATCAGTTTTTCGTCGGATTCGAAAATCTAGACTCACAGCAAACGAACCATTTGGTGCCCGAGGCAGCAATATCCCCTTGGAGACAAATCGGCTGGAGGACGATGTATTGAATCCCGACGCAATTTGAGTCTTCTATCGTCATTAGGAGGCGCTGAACGTTACAATTCACTATCATTTTTGCGTCGGATTCGAAAATCTAGACTCACAGGAGAGGGATCATATTGTGCCCGAGACAGCAATATCCCCTTGGAGACAAGTCGGCTGGAGGACGATGCATTGAATCTCGACGCAATTTGAGTGTTCCATCGTCATTAGAAGGCCCTGAACGTTACAATTAACTATCATTTTTGGGTCGGCTTCGAAAATCTAGACTCACAGGAGAACGACCATAAGGTGCCCGAGGCAGCAATAGACCCCTGGTGACAAGTCGGCTGGAGGCCGACGTATTGAATCTCGACGCAATTTGAGTGTTACATCGTCATTAGAAGGCCCTGAACGTTACAATTAACTATCATTTTTGCGTCGGATTCGAAAATCTAGACTCACAGGAGAACGACCATAAGGTGCCCGAGGCAGCAATAGACCCCTGGTGACAAGTCGGCTGGAGGCCGACGTATTGAATCTCGACGCAATTTGAGTGTTACATCGTCATTAGAAGGCCCTGAACGTTGCAATTAACTATCATTTTTGCGTCGGATTCGAAAATCTAGACTTACAAGAGAACGACCATAAAGTGCCCGAGGCAGCAATAGACCCTTGGAGACAAGTCGGCTGGAGGACGATGTATTGAATCTCGACGCAATTTGAGAGTTCCATCATCATTAGGCGGCCCTGAACGTTACAATTAACTATCATTTTGGCGTCGGATTCGAAAATCTAGACTTACAAGAGAACGACCATAAAGTGCCCGAGGCAGCATTAGACCCTTGGAGAGAAGTCGGCTGGAGGACGATGTATTGGATCGCGACGCAATTTGAGTGTTCCATCGTCATTAGGAGGCCCTGAATGTTACAATTAACTATCATTTTTGCGTCGGATACGAAAATCTGGACACACAGGAGAACGACCATAAGGTGCCCGAGGCAGCAATAGACCCTTGGAGACAAGTCGGCTGGAGGACGATGTATTGAATCTCGACGCAATTTGAGAGTTCCATCGTCATTAGGCGGCCCTGAACGTTACAATTAACTATCATTTTGGCGTCGGATTCGTAAATCTAGACTTACAAGAGAACGACCATAAAGTGCCCGAGGCAGCATTACACCCTTGGAGACAAGTCGGCTGGAGGACGATGTATTGGATCGCGACGTAATTTGAGTGTTCCATCGTCACTAGGAGGCCCTGAATGTTACAATTAACTATCAGTTTTTCGTCGGATTCGAAAATCTAGACTCACAGCAGACGAACCATTTGGTGCCCGAGGCAGCAATATCCCCTCTGAGACAAATCGGCTGGAGGACGACGTATTGAATCCCGACGCAATTTGAGTCTTCTATCGTCATTAGGAGGCGCTGAACGTTACAATTCACTATCATTTTTGCGTCGGATTCGAAAATCTAGACTCACAGGAGAAGGATCATATTGTGCCCGAGACAGCTATATCCCCTTGGAGACAAGTCGGCTGGAGGACAATGTTTTGAATCTCGACGCAATTTGAGTGTCCCATCGTCATTAGGCGGCCCTAAACGTTACAATTAACTATCATTTTTGCGTCGGATTCGTAAATCTAGACTTACAAGAGAACGACCATAAAGTGCCCGCGGCAGCATTAGACCCTTGGAGACAAGTCGGCTGGAGGACGATGTATTGGATCGCGACGCAATTTGAGTGTTCCATCGTCATTAGGAGGCCCTGAATGTTACAATTAACTATCATTTTTTCGTCGGATTCGAAAATCTATACTCACAGGAGAAGGACCATGTGGTCATTAGGTCATTAGGAGGCGCTGAACGTTACAATTCACTATCATTTTTGCGTCGAATTCGAAAATCTAGACTCACAGGAGAAGGACCATGTGGTGCCCGAGGCAGCGATATCCCCTTGGAGACAAGTCGGCTGGAGGCCGATGTATTGAATCTCGAACCAATTTGAGTGTTCCATCGTCATTAGAAGGCCCTGAAAGTTACAATTAACTATCATTTTTGCGTCGGATACGAAAATCTAGACTCACAGGAGAACGACCATAAGGTGCCCGAGGCAGCAATAGACCCTTGGAGACAAGTCGGCTGGAGGACGATGTATTGAATCTCGACGCAATTTGAGAGTTCCATCGTCATTAGGCGGCCCTGAACGTTACAACTAACAATCATTTTGGCCTCGGATTCGTAAATCTAGACTTACAAGAGAACGACCATAAAGTGCCCGAGGCAGCTTTAGACCCTTGGAGACAAGTCGGCTGGAGGACGATGTATTGGATCGCGACGCAATTTGAGTGTTCCATCGTCATTAGGAGGCCTGAATGTTAGAATTAACTATCAGTTTTTCGTCGGATTCGAAAATCTAGACTCACAGCAGACGAACCATTTGGTGCCCGAGGCAGACTTGGAGACAAATCGGCTGGAGGACGATGTATTGAATCGCGACGCAATTTCAGTCTTCTATCGTCATTAGGAGGCGCTGAACGTTACAATTCACTATAATTTTTGCGTCGGATTCGAAAGACTCACAGGAGAACGACCATAAGGTGCCCGAGGCAGCAATAGACCCCTGGTGACAAGTCGGCTGGAGGCCGACGTATTGAATCTCGACGCAATTTGAGTGTTACATCGTCTTTAGAAGGCCCTGAACGTTACAATTAACTATCATTTTTGCGTCGGATTCGAAATTCTAGACTTACAAGAGATCGACCATAAAGTGCCCGAGGCAGCAATAGACCCTTGGAGACAAGTCGGCTGGAGGACGATGTATTGAATCTCGACGCAATTTGAGAGTTCCATCATCATTAGGCGGCCTTGAACGTTACAATTAACTATCATTTTGGCGTCGGATTCGAAAATCTAGACTTACAAGAGAACGACCATAAAGTGCCCGAGGCAGCATTAGACCCTTGGAGAGAAGTCGGCTGGAGGACGATGTATTGAATCTCGACGCAATTTCAGTGTTCCATCGTCATTAGAAGGCCCTGAACGTTACAATTAACTATAATTTTTGCGTCGGATACGAAAATCTAGACACACAGGAGAACGACCATAAGGTGCTCGAGGCAGCAATAGACCCTTGGAGACAAGTCGGCTGGAGGACGATGTATTGAATCTCGACGCAATTTGAGAGTTCCATCATCATTAGGCGGCCCTGAACGTTACAATTAACTATCACTTTGGCGTCGGATTCGAAAATCTAGACTTACAAGAGAACGACCATAAAGTGCCCGAGGCAGCATTAGATCCTTGGAAAGAAGTCGGCTGGAGGACGATGTATTGGATCGCGACGCAATTTGAGTGTTCCATCGTCATTAGGAGGCCCAGAATGTTACAATTAACTAACAGTTTTTCGTCGGATTCGAAAATCTAGACTCACAGCAGACGAACCATTTGGTGCCCGAGGCAGCAATATACCCTTGGAGACAAATTGGCTGGAGGACGATGTATTGAATCCCGACGCAATTTGAGTCTTCTATCGTCATTAGGAGGCGCTGAACGTTACAATTCACTATCATTTTTGCGTCGGATTCGAAAATCCATACTCACAGGAGAAGGATCATATTGTGCCCGAGACAGCAATATCCCCTTGGAGACAAGTCGGCTGGAGGCCGATGTATTGAATCTCGACGCAATTTGAGTGTTCCATCTTCATTAGAAGGCCCTGAACGTTACAATTAACTATCATTTTTGCGTCGGATACGAAAATCTAGACACACAGGAGAACGACCATAAGGTGCCCGAGGCAGCAATAGATCCTTGGAGACAAGTCGGCTGGAGGACGATGTATTGAATCTCGACGCAATTTGAGAGTTCCATCGTCATTAGGCGGACCTGAACGTTACAATTAACTATCGTTTTGGCGTCGGATTCGTAAATCTAGACTTACAAGAGAACGACCATAAAGTGCCCGAGGCAGCATTAGACCCTTGGAGACAAGTCGGCTGGAGGACGATGTATTGGATCGCGACGTAATTTTAGTGTTCCATCGTCATTAGGAGGCCCTGAATGTTACAATTAACTATCAGTTTTTCGTCGGATTCGAAAATCTAGACTCACAGAAGACGAACCATTTGGTGCCCGAGGCAGCAATATCCCCTTGGAGACAAATCGGCTGGAGGACGATGTATTGAATGCCGATGCAATTTGAGTCTTCTATCGTCATTAGGAGGCGCTGAACGTTACAATTCACTATCATTTTTGCGTTGGATTCGAAAATCTAGACTCACTGGAGAAGGATCATATTGTGCCCGAGACAGCAATATCCCCTTGGAGACAAGTCGGCTGGAGGACGATGTATTGAATCTCGACGCAATTTGAGTGTTCCATCGTCATTAGAAGGCCCTGAACGTTACAATTAACTATCATTTTTGCGTCGGATTCGAAAATCTAGACTCACAGGAGAACGACCATAAGGTGCCCGAGGCAGCAATTGACCCTTGGAGACAAGTCGGCTGGAGGCCGATGTATTGAATCTCGACGCAATTTGAGTGTTCCATCGGCATTAGGAGGCCCTGAATGTTAAATTTAACTATCATTTTTGCGTCGGATTCGATAATCTAAACTCACAGGAGAACGACCATACGGTGCCCGAGGCAGCAACAGACCCTTGGAGACAAGTCGGCTGGAGGACGATGTATTGGATCTCGACGCAATTTGAGTGTTCCATCGTCATTACAAGGCCCTGAACGTTACAATTAACTATCATTTTTGCGTCGGATTCGAAAATCTAGACTCACAGGAGAACGACCATAAGGTGCCCGAGGCAGCAATAGACCCTCGGAGACAAGTCGGCTGGAGGACGATGTATTGGATCGCGACGCAATTTGAGTCTTCTATCGTCATTAGGAGGCACTGAACGTTACAATTCACTATCATTTTTGCGTCGGATTCGAAAATCTAGACTCACAGGAGAAGGACCATAAGGTGCCTGAGGCAGCGATATCCCCTTGGAGACAAGTCGGCTGGAGGCCGATGTATTGAATCTCGACGCAATTTGAGTGTTTCATCGTCATTAGAAGGCCCTGAACGTTACAATTAACTATCATTTTTGCGTCGGATTCGAAAATGTAGACTCACAGGAGAAGGACCTTGTGGTCATTAGGTCATTAGGAGGCGCTGAACGTTACAATTCACTATCATTTTTGCGACGGACTCGAAAATCTAGACTCACAGGAGAAGGACCACGTGGTGCCCGAGGCAGCGATATCCCCTTGGAGACAAATCGGCTGGAGGACGATGTATCGAATCCCGACGCAATTTGAGTCCTCTATCGTCATTAGGAGGCGCTGAACGTTACAATTCAATATCATTTTTGCGTCGGATTCGAAAATCTAGACTCACAGGAGAAGGATCATATTGTGCCCGAGACAGCAATATCCCCGTGGAGACAAGTCGGCTGGAGGACGATGTATTGAATCTCGACGCAATTTGAGAGTTCCATCATCATTAGGCGGCCCTGAACGTTACAATTAACTATCATTTTGGCGTCGGATTCGTAAATCTAGACTTACAAGAGAACGACCATAAAGTGCCCGCGTCAGCATTAGACCCTTGGAGACAAGTCGGCTGGAGGACGATGTATTGGATCGCGACGCAATTTGAGTGTTCCATCGTCATTACGAGGCCCTGAATGTTACAATTAACTATCATTTTTGCGTCGGATTCGAAAATCTAGACTCACAGGAGAAGGACCATGTGGTCATTAGGTCATTAGGAGGCGCTGAACGTTACAATTCACTATCATTTTTGCATCGGATTCGAAAATCTAGACTCACAGGAGAAGGACCATAAGGTGCCCGAGGCAGCAATAGACCCTTGGAGACAAGTCGGCTGGAGGCCGATGTATTGAATCTCAACGCAATTTGAGTGTTCCATCGTCATTAGAAGGCCCTGAACGTTACAATTAACTATCATTTTTGCGTGGGATTCGAAAATCTAGGCTCACAGGAGAACGACCATAAGGTGCCCGAGGCAGCAATAGACCCTTGGAGACAAGTCGGCTGGAGGCCGATGTTATGAATCTCGACGCAATTTGAGTGTTCCATCGGCATTAGGAGGCCCTGAACGTTAAATTTAACTATCATTTTTGCGTCGGATTCGATAATCTAAACTCACAGGAGAACGACCATACGGTGCCCGAGGCAGCAACAGTCCCTTGGAGACAAGTCGGCTGGAGGACGATGTATTGGATCGCGACGCAATTTGAGTCTTCTATCGTCATTAGGAGGCGCTGAACGTTACAATTCACTATCATTTTTGCGTCGGATTCGAAAATCTAGACTCACAGGAGAAGGACCATAAGGTGCCCGAGGCAGCGATATCCTCTTGGAGACAAGTCGGCTGGAGGCCGATGTATTGAATCTCGACGCAATTTGAGTGTTCCATCGTCATTAGAAGGCCCTGAACGTTACAATTAACTATCATTTTTGCGTCGGATACGAAAATCTAGACTCACAGGAGAACGACCATAAGGTGCCCGAGGCAGCAATAGACCCTTGGAGACAAGTCGGCTGGAGGACGATGTATTGAATCTCGACGCAATTTGAGAGTTCCATCGTCATTAGGCGGCCCTGAACGTTACAATTAACTATCCTTTTGGCGTCGGATTCGTATATCTAGACTTACAAGAGAGCGACCATAAAGTGCCCGAGGCAGCATTAGACCCTTGGAGACAAGTCGGCTGGAGGACGATGTATTGGATCGCGACGCAATTTGAGTGTTCCATCGTCATTACAAGGCCCTGAATGTTACAATTAACTATCAGTTTTTCGTCGGATTCGAAAATCTAGACCTACAGCAGACGAACCATTTGGTGCCCGATGCAGCAATATCCCCTTGGAGACAAATCGGCTGGAGGACGATGTATTGAATCCCGACGCAATTTGAGTCTTCTATCGTCATTAGGAGGCGCTGGACGTTATAATTCACTATCATTTTTGCGTCGGATTCGAAAATCTAGACTCACAGGAGAAGGACCATGTGGTGCCCGAGGCAGCGATATCCCCTTGGAGACAAGTCGGCTGGAGGCCGATGTATTGAATCTCGACGCAATTTGAGTGTTCCATCGGCATTAGGAGGCCCTGAACGTTGAAATTAACTATCATTCTTGCGTCGGATTCGATAATCTAAACTCACAGGAGAACGACCATAAGGTGCCCGAGGCAGCAACAGACCCTTGGAGACAAGTCGGCTGGAGGCCGATGTATTGAATCTCGACGCAATTTGAGTGTTCCATCGGCATTAGGAGACCCTGAACGTTACAAATAACTATCATTTTTGCGTCGGATTCGATAATCTAAACTCACAGGAGAACGACTATAAGGTGCCCGAGGCAGCAATATCCCCTTGGAGACAAGTCGGCTGGAGGACGATGTATTGAATCTCGTCGCAATTTGAGTGTTCCATCGGCATTAGGAGGCCCTGAACGTTACTATTAACTATCATTTTTGCGTCGGATTCGATAATCTAAACTCACAGGAGAACGACAATAAGGTGCCCGAGGCAGCAATAGACCCTTGGAGACAAGTCGGCTGGAGGCCGATGTATTGAATCTCGACGCAATTTGAATGTTCCATCGTCATTAGAAGGCCCTGAACGTTACAATTAACTATCATTTTTGCGTCGGATTCGAAAATCTAGACTCTCAGGAGAACGACCATAAGGTGCCCGAGGCAGCAATAGACCCCTGGTGACAAGTCGGCTGGAGGCCGATGTATTGAATCTCGACGCAATTTGAGTGTTCCATCGTCATTAGGAGGCCCTGAACATTGCAATTAACTATCATTTTTGCGTCGGATAAGAAAATCTAGACTCACAGGAGAACGACCATAAGGTGCTCGAGGCAGCAATAGACCCTTGGAGACAAGTCGGCTGGAGGACGATGTATTGAATCTCGACGCAATTTGAGAGTTCCATCATCATTAGGCGGCCCTGAACGTTACAATTAACTATCATTTTGGCGTCGGATTCGTAAATCTAGACTTACAAGAGAACGACCATAAAGTGACCGCGGCAGCATTAGACCCTTGGAGACAAGTCGGCTGGAGGACGATGTATTGGATCGCGACGCAATTTGAGTGTTCCATCGTCATTAGGAGGCCCTGAATGTTACAATTAACTATCATTTTTGCGTCGGATTCGACAATCTAGACTCACAGGAGAAAGACCATGTGGTCATTAGGTCATTAGGAGGCGCTGAACGTTACAATTCACTATCATTTTTGCGTCGGATTCGAAAATCTAGACTCACAGGAGAAGGACCATGTGGTGCCCGAGGCAGCGATATCCCCTTGGAGACAAGTCGGCTGGAGGCCGATGTATTGAATCTCGACGCAATTTGAGAGTTCCATCGGCATTAGGAGGCCCTGAACGTTAAAATTAACTATCATTCTTGCGTCGGATTCGAAAATCTAAACTCACAGGAGAACGACCATAAGGTGCCCGAGGCAGCAACAGACCCTTGGAGACAAGTCGGCTGGAGGACGATGTATTGAATCTCGACGCAATTTGAGAGTTCCATCATCATTAGGCGGCCCTGAACGTTACAATTAACTATCATTTTGGCGTCGGATTCGTAAATCTAGACTTACAAGAGAACGACCATAAAGTGACCGCGGCAGCATTAGACCCTTGGAGACAAGTCGGCTGGAGGCCGATGTATTGGATCGCGACGCAATTTGAGTGTTCCATCGTCATTAGGAGGCCCTGAACGTTACAATTAACTATCATTTTTGCGTCGGATTCGATAATCTAAACTCACAGGAGAACGACCATACGGTGCCCGAGGCAGCAACAGACCCTTGGAGACAAGTCGGCTGGAGGACGATGTATTGGATCTCGACGCAATTTGAGTGTTCCATCGTCATTACAAGGCCCTGAACGTTACAATTAACTATCATTTTTGCGTCCGATACGAAAATCTAGACTCACAGGAGAAGGATCATATTGTGCCCGAGACAGCAATATCCCCTTGGAGACAAGTCCGCTGGAGGACGATGTATTGAATCTCGACGCAATTTGAGTGTTCCATCGTCATTAGAAGGTCCTGAACGTTACAATTAACTATCATTTTTGCGTCGGATTCGAAAATCTAGACTCACAGGAGAACGACCATAAGGTGCCCGAGGCAGCAATAGACCCTTGGAGACAAGTCGGCTGGAGGACGATGTATTGGATCGCGTCGCAATTTGAGTCTTCTATCGTCATTAGGAGGCGCTCAACGCGTCGGATTCGAAAATCTAGACTCACAGGAGAAGGACCATGTGGTGCCCGAGGCAGCGATATCCCCTTGGAGACAAGTCGGCTGGAGGCCGATGTATTGAATCTCGACGCAATTTGAGAGTTCCATCGGCATTAGGAGGCCCTGAACGTTAAAATTAACTATCATTCTTGCGTCGGATTCGAAAATCTAAACTCACAGGAGAACGACCATAAGGTGCCCGAGGCAGCAACAGACCCTTGGAGACAAGTCGGCTGGAGGCCGATGTATTGAGTCTCGACGCAATTTGAGTGTTCCATCGGCATTAGGAGGCCCTGAACGTTACAATTAACTATCATTTTTGCGTCGGATTCGATAATCTAAACTCACAGGAGAACGACTATAAGGTGCCCGAGGCAGCAATAGACCCTTGGAGACAAGTCGGCTGGAGGCCGATGTATTGAATCTCGACGCAATTTGAGTGTTCCATCGTCATTAGAAGGCCCTGAACGTTACAATTAACTATCATTTTTGCGTCGGATTCGAAAATCTAGACTCCCAGGAGAACGACCATAAGGTGCCCGAGGTAGCAATAGACCCTTGGAGACAAGTCGGCTGGAGGACGATGTATTGAATCTCGACGCTATTTGAGTGTTCCATCGTCATTAGAAGGCCCTGAACGTTACAATTAACTATCATTTCTGCGTCGGATACGAAAATCTAGACTCACAGGAGAACGACCATAAGGTGCCCGAGGCAGCAATAAACCCTTGGAGACAAGTCGGCTGGAGGACGATGTATTGAATCTCGACGCAATTTGAGAGTTCCATCGTCATTAGGCGGCCCTGAACGTTACAATTAACTGTCATTTTGGCGTCGGATTCGTAAATCTAGACTTAGAAGAGAACGACCATAAAGTGCCCGAGGCAGCATTAGACCCTTGGAGACAAGTCGGCTGGAGGACGATGTATTGGATCGCGACGCAATTTGAGTGTTCCATCGTCATTAGGAGGCCCTGAATGTTACAATTAACTATCAGTTTTTCGTCGGATTCGAAAATCTAAACTCACAGCAGACGAACCATTTGGTGCCCGAGGCAGCAATATCCCCTTGGAGACAAATCGGCTGGAGGACGATGTATTGAATCCCGACGCAATTTGAGTCTTCTATCGTCATTAGGAGGCGCTGAACGTTACAATTCACTATCATTTTTGCGTCGGATTCGAAAATCTAGACTCACAGGAGAAGGATCATATTGTGCCCGAGACAGCAATATCCCCTTGGAGACAAGTCGGCTGGAGGACGATGTATTGAATCTCGACGCAATTTGAGTGTTCCATCGTCATTAGAAGGCCCTGAACGTTACAATTAACTGTCATTTTTGCGTCGGATACGAAAATCTGGACACACAGGAGAACGACCATAAGTGCCCGAGGCAGCAATAGAACCTTGGAGACAAGTCGGCTGGAGGACGATGTATTGAATCTCGACGCAATTTGAGAGTTCCATCGTCATTAGGCGGCCCTGAACGTTACAATTAACTATCATTTTGGCGTCGGATTCGTAAATCTAGACTTACAAGAGAAGGACCATAAAGTGCCCGAGGCAGCATTAGACACTTGCAGACAAGTCGGCTGGAGGACGATGTATTGGATCGCGACGCAATTTGAGTGTTCCATCGTCATTAGGAGGCCCTGAATGTTACAATTAACTATCAGTTTTTCGTCGGATTCGAAAATCTAGACCTACAGCAGACGAACCATTTGGTGCCCGATACAGCAATATCCCCTTGGAGACAAATCGGCTGGAGGACGATGAATTGAATCCCGACGCAATTTGAGTCTTCTATCGTCATTAGGAGGCGCTGAACGTTACAATTCACTATCATTTTTGCGTCGGATTCGAAAATCTAGACTCACAGGAGAAGGATCATATTGTGCCCGAGACAGCAATATCCCCTTGGAGACAAGTCGGCTGGAGGACGATGTATTGAACCTCGACGCAATTTGAGTGTTCCATCGGCATTAGGAGGCCCTGAACGTTAAAATTAACTATCATTCTTGCGTCGGATTCGATAATCTAAACTCACAGGAGAACGACCATAAGGTGCCCGAGGCAGCAACAGACCCTTGGAGACAAGTCGGCTGGAGGCCGATGTATTGAATCTCGACGCAATTTGAGTGTTCCATCGGCATTAGGAGGCCCTGAACGATACAATTAACTATCATTTTTGCGTCGGATTCGATAATCTAAACTCACAGGAGAACGACTATAAGGTGCCCGAGGCAGCAATAGACCCTTGGAGACAAGTCGGCTGGAGGCCGATGTATTGAATCTCGACGCAATTTGAGTGTTCCATCGTCATTAGAAGGCCCTGAACGTTACAATTAACTATCATTTTTGCGTCCGATACGAAAATCTAGACTCACAGGAGAAGGATCATATTGTGCCCGAGACAGCAATATCCCCTTGGAGACAAGTCCGCTGGAGGACGATGTATTGAATCTCGACGCAATTTGAGTGTTCCATCGTCATTAGAAGGTCCTGAACGTTACAATTAACTATCATTTTTGCGTCGGATTCGAAAATCTAGACTCACAGGAGAACGACCATAAGGTGCCCGAGGCAGCAATAGACCCTTGGAGACAAGTCGGCTGGAGGACGATGTATTGGATCGCGTCGCAATTTGAGTCTTCTATCGTCATTAGGAGGCGCTCAACATTATAATTCACTATCATTTTGGCGTCGGATTCGAAAATCTAGACTCACAGGAGAAGGACCATGTGGTGCCCGAGGCAGCGATATCCCCTTTGAGACAAGTCGGCTGTAGGCCGATGTATTGAATCTCGACGCAATTTGAGTGTTCCATCTTCATTAGAAGACCCTGAAAGTTACAATTAACTATCATTTTTGCGTCGGATACGAAAATCTAGACTCACAGGAGAACGACCATAAGGTGCCCGAGGCAGCAATAAACCCTTGGAGACAAGTCGGCTGGAGGACGATGTATTGAATCTCAACGCAATTTGAGAGTTCCATCGTCATTAGGCGGCCCTGAACGTTACAATTAACTGTCATTTTGGCGTCGGATTCGTAAATCTAGACTTAGAAGAGAACGACCATAAAGTGCCCGAGGCAGCATTAGACCCTTGGAGACAAGTCGGCTGGAGGACGATGTATTGGATCGCGACGCAATTTGAGTGTTCCATCGTCATTAGGAGGCCCTGAATGTTACAATTAACTATCAGTTTTTCGTCGGATTCGAAAATCTAGACTCACAGCAGACGAACCATTTGGTGCCCGAGGCAGCAATATCCCCTTGGAGACAAATCGGCTGGAGGACGATGTATTGAATCCCGACGCAATTTGAGTCTTCTATCGTCATTAGGAGGCGCTGAACGTTACAATTCACTATCATTTTTGCGTCGGATTCGAAAATCTAGACTCACAGGAGAAGGATCATATTGTGCCCGAGACAGCAATATCCCCTTGGAGACAAGTCGGCTGGAGGACGATGTATTGAATCTCGACGCAATTTGAGTGTTCCATCGTCATTAGAAGGCCCTGAACGTTACAATTAACTGTCATTTTTGCGTCGGATACGAAAATCTGGACACACAGGAGAACGACCATAAGGTGCCCGAGGCAGCAATAGACCCTTGGGGACAAGTCGGCTGGAGGACGATGTATTGAATCTCGACGCAATTTGAGAGTTCCATCGTCATTAGGCGGCCCTGAACGTTACAATTAACTATCATTTTGGCGTCGGATTCGTAAATCTAGACTTACAAGAGAAGGACCATAAAGTGCCCGAGGCAGCATTAGACACTTGCAGACAAGACGGCTGGAGGACGATGTATTGGATCGCGACGCAAGTTGAGTGTTCCATCGTCATTAGGAGGCCCTGAATGTTACAATTAACTATCAGTTTTTCGTCGGATTCGAAAATCTAGACCTACAGCAGACGAACCATTTGGTGCCCGATACAGCAATATCCCCTTGGAGACAAATCGGCTGGAGGACGATGAATTGAATCCCGACGCAATTTGAGTCTTCTATCGTCATTAGGAGGCGCTGAACGTTACAATTCACTATCATTTTTGCGTCGGATTCGAAAATCTAGACTCACAGGAGAAGGATCATATTGTGCCCGAGACAGCAATATCCCCTTGGAGACAAGTCGGCTGGAGGACGATGTATTGAACCTCCACGCAATTTGAGTGTTCCATCGGCATTAGGAGGCCCTGAACGTTAAAATTAACTATCATTCTTGCGTCGGATTCGATAATCTAAACTCACAGGAGAACGACCATAAGGTGCCCGAGGCAGCAACAGACCCTTGGAGACAAGTCGGCTGGAGGCCGATGTATTGAATCTCGACGCAATTTGAGTGTTCCATCGGCATTAGGAGGCCCTGAACGATACAATTAACAATCATTTTTGCGTCGGATTCGATAATCTAAACTCACAGGAGAACGACTATAAGGTGCCCGAGGCAGCAATAGACCCTTGGAGACAAGTCGGCTGGAGGCCGATGTATTGAATCTCGACGCAATTTGAGTGTTCCATCGTCATTAGAAGGCCCTGAACGTTACAATTAACTATCATTTTTGCGTCGGATTCGAAAATCTAGACTCACAGGAGAACGACCATAAGGTGCCCGAGGCAGCAATAGACCCCTGGTGACAAGTCGGCTGGAGGCCGATGTATTGAATCTCGACGCAATTTGAGTGTTCCATCGTCATTAGAAGGCCCTGAACGTTACAATTAACTATCATTTTTGCGTCGGATACGAAAATCTAGACTCACAGGAGAACGACCATAAGGTGCTCGAGGCAGCAATAGACCCTTGGAGACAAGTCGGCTGGAGGACGATGTATTGAATCTCGACGCAATTTGAGAGTTCCATCATCATTAGGCGGCCCTGAACGTTACAATTAACTATCATTTTGGCGTCGGATTCGTAAATCTAGACTTACAAGAGAACGACCATAAAGTGCCCGCGGCAGCATTAGACCCTTGGAGACAAGTCGGCTGGAGGACGATGTATTGGATCGCGACGCAATTTGAGTGTTCCATCGTCATTAGGAGGCCCTGAATGTTACAATTAACTATCATTTTTGCGTCGGATTCGACAATCTAGACTCACAGGAGAAAGACCATGTGGTCATTAGGTCATTAGGAGGCGCTGAACGTTACAATTCACTATCATTTTTGCGTCGGATTCGAAAATCTAGACTCACAGGAGAAGGACCATGTGGTGCCCGAGGCTGCAATAGACCCTTGGAGACAAGTCGGCTGGAGGACGATGTATTGGATCGCGTCGCAATTTGAGTCTTCTATCGTCATTAGGAGGCGCTCAACGTTATAATTCACTATAATTTTTGCGTCGGATTCGAAAATCTAGACTCACAGAAGAAGGACCATGTGGTGCCCGAGGCAGCGATATCCCCTTGGAGACAAGTCGGCTGGAGGCCGATGTATTGAATCTCGACGCAATTTGTGTGTTCCATCGGCATTAGGAGGCCCTGAACGTTAAAATTAACTATCATTCTTGCGTCGGATTCGATAATCTAAACTCACAGGAGAACGACCATAAGGTGCCCGAGGCAGCAACAGACCCTTGGAGACAAGTCGGCTGGAGGCCGATGTATTGAATCTCGACGCAATTTGAGTGTTCCATCGGCATTAGGAGGCCCTGAACGTTACAATTAACTATCATTTTTGCGTCGGATTCGATAATCTAAACTCACAGGAGAACGACTATAAGGTGCCCGAGGCAGCAATAGACCCTTGGAGACAAGTCGGCTGGAGGCCTATGTATTGAATCTCGACGCAATTTGAGTGTTCCATCGTCATTAGAAGGCCCTGAACGTTACAATTAACTATCATTTTTGCGTCGGATTCGAAAATCTAGACTCCCAGGAGAACGACCATAAGGTGCCCGAGGCAGCAATAGACCCTTGGAGACAAGTCGGCTGGAGGACGATGTATTGAATCTCGACGCTATTTGAGTGTTCCATCGTCATTAGAAGGCCCTGAACGTTACAATCAACTATCATTTTTGCGTCGGATACGAAAATCTAGACTCACAGGAGAACGACCATAAGGTGCTCTAGGCAGCAATAGACCCTTGGAGACAAGTCGGCTGGAGGACGATGAATTGAATCCCGACGCAATTTGAGTCTTCTATCGTCATTAGGAGGCGCTGAACGTTACAATTCACTATCATTTTTGCGTCGGATTCGAAAATCTAGACTCACAGGAGAAGGATCATATTGTGCCCGAGACAGCAATATCCCCTTGGAGACAAGTCGGCTGGAGGACGATGTATTGAACCTCCACGCAATTTGAGTGTTCCATCGGCATTAGGAGGCCCTGAACGTTAAAATTAACTATCATTCTTGCGTCGGATTCGATAATCTAAACTCACAGGAGAACGACCATAAGGTGCCCGAGGCAGCAACAGACCCTTGGAGACAAGTCGGCTGGAGGCCGATGTATTGAATCTCGACGCAATTTGAGTGTTCCATCGGCATTAGGAGGCCCTGAACGATACAATTAACTATCATTTTTGCGTCGGATTCGATAATCTAAACTCACAGGAGAACGACTATAAGGTGCCCGAGGCAGCAATAGACCCTTGGAGACAAGTCGGCTGGAGGCCGATGTATTGAATCTCGACGCAATTTGAGTGTTCCATCGTCATTAGAAGGCCCTGAACGTTACAATTAACTATCATTTTTGCGTCGGATTCCAAAATCTAGACTCACAGGAGAACGACCATAAGGTGCCCGAGGCAGCAATAGACCCCTGGTGACAAGTCGGCTGGAGGCCGATGTATTGAATCTCGACGCAATTTGAGTGTTCCATCGTCATTAGAAGGCCCTGAACGTTACAATTAACTATCATTTTTGCGTCGGATACGAAAATCTAGACTCACAGGAGAACGACCGTAAGGTGCTCGAGGCAGCAATAGACCCTTGGAGACAAGTCGGCTGGAGGACGATGTATTGAATCTCGACGCAATTTGAGAGTTCCATCATCATTAGGCGGCCCTGAACGTTACAATTAACTATCATTTTGGCGTCGGATTCGTAAATCTAGACTTACAAGAGAACGACCATAAAGTGCCCGCGGCAGCATTAGACCCTTGGAGACAAGTCGGCTGGAGGACGATGTATTGGATCGCGACGCAATTTGAGTGTTCCATCGTCATTAGGAGGCCCTGAATGTTACAATTAACTATCATTTTTGCGTCGGATTCGACAATCTAGACTCACAGGAGAAAGACCATGTGGTCATTAGGTCATTAGGAGGCGCTGAACGTTACAATTCACTATCATTTTTGCGTCGGATTCGAAAATCTAGACTCACAGGAGAAGGACCATGTGGTGCCCGAGGCTGCAATAGACCCTTGGAGACAAGTCGGCTGGAGGACGATGTATTGGATCGCGTCGCAATTTGAGTCTTCTATCGTCATTAGGAGGCGCTCAACGTTATAATTCACTATAATTTTTGCGTCGGATTCGAAAATCTAGACTCACAGAAGAAGGACCATGTGGTGCCCGAGGCAGCGATATCCCCTTGGAGACAAGTCGGCTGGAGGCCGATGTATTGAATCTCGACGCAATTTGTGTGTTCCATCGGCATTAGGAGGCCCTGAACGTTAAAATAACTATCATTCTTGCGTCGGATTCGATAATCTAAACTCACAGGAGAACGACCATAAGGTGCCCGAGGCAGCAACAGACCCTTGGAGACAAGTCGGCTGGAGGCCGATGTATTGAATCTCGACGCAATTTGAGTGTTCCATCGGCATTAGGAGGCGTTGAACGTTACAATTAACTATCATTTTTGCGTCGGATTCGATAATCTAAACTCGCAGGAGAACGACTATAAGGTGCCCGAGGCAGCAATAGACCCTTGGAGACAAGTCGGCTGGAGGCCTATGTATTGAATCTCGACGCAATTTGAGTGTTCCGTCGTCATTAGGAGGCCCTGAATATTACAATTAACTATCATTTTTGCGTCGGATTCGAAAATCTAGACTCACAGGAGAAGGACCTTGTGGTCATTAGGTCATTTGGAGGCGCTGAACGTTACAATTCACTATCATTTTTGCGTCGGATTCGAAAATCTAGACTCACAGGAGAAGGACCATGTGGTGCCCAAGGCAGCGATATCCCCTATGAGACAAGTCGGCTGGAGGCCGATGTATTGAATCTCGACGCAATTTGAGTGTTCCATCTTCATTAGAAGACCCTGAAAGTTACAATTAACTATCATTTTTGCGTCGGATACGAAAATCTAGACTCACAGGAGAACGACCATAAGGTGCCCGAGGCAGCAATAGACCCTTGGAGACAAGTCGGCTGGAGGACGATGTATTGAATCTCGACGGAATTTGAGTGTTCCATCGTCATTAGAAGGCCCTGAACGTTACAATTAACTATCATTTTTGCGTCGGATACGAAAATCTGGACACACAGGAGAACGACCATAAGGTGCCCGAGGCAGCAATTGACCCTTGGAGACAAGTCGGCTGGAGGACGATGTATTGAATCTCGACGCAATTTGAGAGTTCCATCGTCATTAGGCGGCCCTGAACGTTACAATTAACTATCATTTTGGCGTCGGATTCGTAAATCTAGACTTACAAGAGAAGGACCATAAAGTGCCCGAGGCAGCATTAGACACTTGCAGACAAGTCGGCTGGAGGACGATGTATTGGATCGCGACGCAATTTGAGTGTTCCATCGTCATTAGGAGGCCCTGAATGTTACAATTAACTATCAGTTTTTCGTCGGATTCGAAAATCTAGACCTACAGCAGACGAACCATTTGGTGCCCGATACAGCAATATCCCCTTGGAGACAAATCGGCTGGAGGACGATGAATTGAATCCCGACGCAATTTGAGTCTTCTATCGTCATTAGGAGGCGCTGAACGTTACAATTCACTATCATTTTTGCGTCGGATTCGAAAATCTAGACTCACAGGAGAAGGATCATATTGTGCCCGAGACAGCAATGTCCCCTTGGAGACAAGTCGGCTGGAGGACGATGTATTGAACCTCGACGCAATTTGAGTGTTCCATCGTCATTAGAAGGCCCTGAACGTTACAATTAACGTTCATTTTTGCGTCGGATTCGAAAATCTAGACTCACAGGAGAACGACCATAAGGTGCCCGAGGCAGCAATAGACCCTTGGAGACAAGTCGGCTGGAGGACGATGTATTGGATCGCGACGCAATTTGAGTCTTCTATCGTCATTAGGAGGCGCTGGACGTTATAATTCACTATCATTTTTGCGTCGGATTCGAAAATCTAGACTCACAGGAGAAGGACCATGTGGTGCCCGAGGCAGTGATATCCCCTTGGAGTCAAGTCGGCTGGAGGACGATGTATTGGATCGCGACGCAATATGAGTGTTCCATCGTCACTAGGAGGCCCTGAATGTTACAATTAACTATCAGTTTTTCGTCGGATTCGAAAATCTAGACTCACAGCAGACGAACCATTTGGTGCCCGAGGCAGCAATATCCCCTTGGAGACAAATCGGCTGGAGGACGATGTATTGAATCCCGACGCAATTTGAGTCTTCTATCGTCATTAGGAGGCGCTGAACGTTACAATTCACTATCATTTTTGCGTCGGATTCGAAAATCTAGACTCACAGGAGAAGGATCATATTGTGCTCGAGACAGCAATATCCCCTTGGAGACAAGTCGGCTGGAGGACAATGTATTGAATCTCGACGCAATTTGAGTGTCCCATCGTCATTAGGAGGCCCTAAACGTTACAATAAACTATCATTTCTGCGTCGGATTCGTAAATCTAGACTTACAAGAGAACGACCATAAAGTGCCCGCGGCAGCATTAGACCCTTGGAGACAAGTCGGCTGGAGGACGATGTATTGGATCGCGACGCAATTTGAGTGTTCCATCGTCATTAGGAGGCCCTGAATGTTACAATTAACTATCATTTTTGCGTCGGATTCGAAAATCTAGACTCACAGGAGAAGGACCATGTGGTCATTAGGTCATTAGGAGGCGCTGAACGTTACAATTCACTATCATTTTTGCGTCGGATTCGAAAATCTAGACTCACAGGAGAAGGACCATGTGGTGCCCGAGGCAGCGATATCCCCTTGGAGACAAGACGGCTGGAGGCCGATGTATTGAATCTCGACGCAATTTGAATGTTCCATCGTCATTAGAAGGCCCTGAAAGTTACAATTAACTATCATTTTTGCGTCGGATACGAAAATCTAGACTCACAGGAAAACGACCATAAAGTGCCCGAGGGAGCAATAGACCCTTGGAGACAAGTCGGCTGGAGGACGATGTATTGAATCTCGACGCAATTTGAGAGTTCCATCGTCATTAGGCGGCCCTGAACGTTACAATTAACTATCATTTTGGCATCGGATTCGTAAATCTAGACTTACAAGAGAACGACCATAAAGTGCCCGAGGCAGCATTAGACCCTTGGAGACAAGACGGCTGGAGGACGACGTATTGGATCGCCTCGCAATTTGAGTGTTCCATCGTCATTAGGAGGCCCTGAATGTTACAATTAACTATCAGTTTTTCGTCGGATTCGAAAATCTAGACTCACAGCAGACGAACCATTTGGTGCCCGAGGCAGCAATATCCCCTTGGAGACAAATCGGCTGGAGGACGATGTATTGAATCCCGACGCAATTTGAGTCTTCTATCGTCATTAGGAGGCGCTGAACGTTACAATTCACTATCATTTTTGCGTCGGATTCGAAAATCTAGACTCACAGGAGAAGGATCATATTGTTCCCGAGACAGCAATATCCCCTTGGAGACAAGTCGGCTGGAGGACGATGTATCGAATCTCGACGCAATTTGAGTGTTCCATCGTCATTAGAAGGCCCTGAACGTTACAATTAACTATCATTTTTGCGTCGGATTCGAAAATCTAGACTCACAGGAGAACGACCATAAGGTGCCCGAGGCAGCAATAGACCCTTGGCGACAAGTCAGCTGGAGGACGATGTATTGAATCTCGAGGCAATTTGAGTGTTCCATCCTCATTAGAAGGCCCTGAACGTTACAATTAACTATCATTTTTGCGTCGGATACGAAAATCTGGACACACAGGAGAACGACCATAAGGTGCCCGAGGCAGCAATAGACCCTTGGAGACAAGTCGGCTGTAGGACGATGTATTGAATCTCGACGCAATTTGAGAGTTCCATCGTCATTAGGCGGCCGTGAACGTTACAATTAACTATCATTTTGGCGTCGGATTCGTAAATCTAGACTTACAAGAGAACGACCATAAAGTGCCCGAGGCAGCATTAGACCCTTGGAGACAAGTCGGTTGGAGGACGATGTATTGAATCTCGACGCAATTTGAGTGTTCCATCGTCATTAGAAGGCCCTGAACGTTACAATTAACTATCATTTTTGCGTCGGATTCGAAAATCTAGACTCACAGGAGAACGACCATAAGGTGCCCGCGGCAGCATTAGACCCTTGGAGACAAGTCGGCTGGAGGACGATGTATTGGATCGCGACGCAATTTGAGTGTTCCATCGTCATTAGGAGGCCCTGAATGTTACAATTAACTATCATTTTTGCGTCGGATTCGAAAATCTAGACTCACAGGAGAAGGACCATGTGGTCATTAGGTCATTAGGAGGCGCTGAACGTTACAATTCACTATCATTTTTGCGTCGGATTCGAAAATCTAGACTCACAGGAGAAGGATCATATTGTGCCCGAGACAGCAATATCCCCTTGGAGACAAGTCGGCTGGAGGACGATGTATTGAATCTCGACGCAATTTGAGTGTTCCATCGTCATTAGAAGGCCCTGAACGATACAATTAACTATCATTTTTGCGTCGGATTCGAAAATCTAGACTCACAGGAGAACGACCATAAGGTGCCCGAGGCAGCAATAGACCCTTGGAGACAAGTCGGCTGGAGGCCGATGTATTGATTCTCGACGCAATTTGAGTGTTCCATCGGCATTAGGAGGCCCTGAACGTTAAGATTAACTATCATTTTTGCGTCGGATTCGATAATGTAAACTCACAGGAGAACGACCATACGGTGCCCGAGGCAGCAACAGACCCTTGGAGACAAGTCGGCTGGAGGACGATGTATTGGATCTCGACGCAATTTGAGTGTTCCATCGTCATTACAAGGCCCTGAACGTTACAATTAACTATCAGTTTTTCGTCGGATTCGAAAATCTAGACTCACAGCAGACGAACCATTTGGTGCCCGAGGCAGCAAAATCGCCTTGGAGACAAATCGGCTGGAGGATGATGGATTGAATCCCGACGCAATTTGAGTCTTCTATCGTCATTAGGAGGCGCTGAACGTTACAATTCACTATCATTTTTGCGTCGGATTCGAGAATCTAGACTCACAGGACGATGATCATATTGTGCCCGAGACAGCAATATCACCTTGGAGACAAGTCGGCTGGAGGACGATGTATTGAATCTCGACGCAATTTGAGTGTTCCATCGTCATTAGAAGGCCCTGAACGTTACAATTAACTATCATTTTTGCGTCGGATTCGAAAATCTAGACTTACAGGAGAACGACCATAAGGTGCCCGAGGCAGCAATAGACCCTTGGAGACAAGTCGGCTGGATGACGATGTATTGGATCGCGACGCAATTTGAGTCTTCTATCGTCATTAGGAGGCGCTGAACGTTATAATTCACTATCATTTTTGCGTCGGATTCGAAAACCTAGACTCACAGGAGAAGGACCATGTGGTGCCCGAGGCAGTGATATCCCTTTGGAGTCAAGTCGGCTGGAGGCCGATGTATTGAATCTCGACGCAATTTGAGTGTTCCATCGTCATTAGAAGGCCCTGAACGTTACAAATAACTATCGTTTTTGCGTCGAATTCGAAAATCTAGACTCACAGGAGAACGACCATAAGGTGCCCGAGGCAGCAGTAGACCCCTGGTGACAAGTCGGCTGGAGTCCGACGTATTGATTCTCGACGCAATTTGAGTGTTCCATCGTCATTAGAAGGCCTTGAATGTTACAATTAACTATCATTTTTGCGTCGGATACGAAAATCTAGACTCACAGGAGAACGACCATAAGGTGCTCGAGGCAGCAATTGACCCTTGGAGACAAGTCGGCTGGAGGACGATGTATTGAATCTCGACGCAATTTGTGAGTTCCATCATCATTAGGCGGCCCTGAACGTTACAATTAACTATCATTTTGGCGTCGGATTCGTAAATCTAGACTTACAAGAGAACGACCATAAAGTGCCCGCGGCAGCATTAGACCCTTGGAGACAAGTCGGCTGGAGGACGATGTATTGGATCGCGACGCAATTTGAGTGTTCCATTGTCATTAGAAGGCCCTGAAAGTTACAATTAACTATCATTTTTGCGTCGGATACGAAAATCTAGACTCACTGGAGAACGACCATAAGGTGCCCGAGGCAGCAATAGACCCTTGGAGACAAGTCGGCTGGAGGACGATGGATTGAATCTCGATGCAATTTGAGAGTTCCATCGTCATTAGGCGGCCCTGAACGTTACAATTAACTATCATTTTGGCGTCGGATTCGTAAATCTAGACTTACAAGAGAACGACCATAAAGTGCCCGAGGCAGCATTAGACCCTTGGAGACAAGTCGGCTGGAGGACGATGTATTGGATCGCGACGCATTTTGAGTGTTCCATCGTCATTAGGAGGCCCTGAATGTTACAATTAACTATCAGTTTTTCGTCGGTTTCGAAAATCTAGACTCACAGCAGACGAACAATTTGGTGCCCGAGGCAGCAATATCCCCTTGGAGACAAATCGGCTGGTGGACGATGCATTGAATCCCGACGCAATTTGAGTCTTCTATCGTCATTAGGAGGCGCTGAACGTTACAATTCACTATCATTTTTGCGTCGGATTCGAAAATCTAGACTCACAGGAGAAGGATCATATTGTGCCCGAGACAGCAATATCCCCTTGGAGACAAGTCGGCTGGAGGACGATGTATTGAATCTCGACGCAATTTGAGTGTTTAATCGTCATTAGAAGGCCTTGAACGATACATTTAACTATCATTTTTGCGTCGGATTCGAAAATCTAGACTCACAGGAGAAGGACCATGTGGTGCCCGAGGCAGCGATATCCCCTTGGAGACAAGTCGGCTGGAGGCCGATGTAATGAATCTCGACGCAATTTGAGTGTCCCATCGTCATTAGGAGGCCCTAAACGTTACAATTAACTATCATTTTTGCGTCGGATTCGATAATCTAAACTCACAGGGGAACGACCATACGGTGCCCGAGGCAGCTATAGACCCTTGGAGACAAGTCGGCTGGAGGCCGATGTATTGAATCTCAACGCAATTTTAGTGTTCCATCGGCATTAGGAGGCCCTGAACGTTAAAATTAATTATCATTTTTGCGTCGGATTCGAAAATCTAGACTCACAGGGGAACGACCATAGGGTGCCCGAGGGAGCAATAGACCCTTGGAGACAAGTCGGCTGGAGGACGATGTATTGGATCGCGACGCAATTTGAGTCTTCTATCCTCATTAGGAGGCGGTGAACGTTACAATTCACTATCATTTTTGCGTCGGATTCGAAAATCTAGACTCACAGGAGAAGGACCATGTGGTGCGCGAGGCAGCGATATCCCCTTGGAGACAAGTCGGCTGGAGGCCGATGTATTGAATCTCGACGCAATTTTAGTGTTCCGTCGTCATTAGAAGGCTCTGAACGTTACTATTAACTATCATTTTTTCGTCGGATTCGAAAAATCTAGATTCACAGCAGAAGTACCATATGGAGCCCGAGGCAGCAATATCCCCTTGGAGACAAATCGGCTGGAGGACGATGTATTGAATCCCGACGCAATTTGAGACTTCTATCGTCATTAGGAGGCGCTGAACGTTACAATTCACTATCATTTTTGCGTCGGATTCGAAAATCCAGACTCACAGGAGAAGGACCATGTGGTGCCCGAGGCAGCGATACCCCTTGGAGACAAGTCGGCTGGAGGCCGATGTATTGAATCTCGACGCAATTTGAGTGTTCCATCGTCATTAGAAGGCCCTGAACATTACTATTAACTATCATTTTTTTGTCGGATTCGAAAATCTAGATTCACAGCAGAAGAACCATATGGTGCCCGAGGCAAATCGGCTGGAGGACGATGTATTGAATCCCGACGCAATTTGAGACTTCTATCGTCATTAGGAGGCGCTGAACGTTACAATTCACTATCATTTTTGCGTCGGATTCGAAAATCTAGACTCACAGGAGAAGGAGCATGTGGTGCCCGAGGCAGCGATACCCCCTTGGAGACAAGTCGGCTGGAGGACGATGTATTGAATCTCGACGCAATTTGAGTCGTCTATCGTCATTAGGAGGCGCTGAACGTTACAATTCACTATCATTTTTGCGTCGGATTCGAAAATCTGGACTCACAGGAGAAAGACCATATTGTGTCCGAGACAGCAATATCCCCTTGGAGACAAGTCGGCTGGAGGACGATGTATTGAATCTCGACGCAATTTGAGTGTTCCATCGTCATTAGAAGGCCCTGAACGTTACAATTAACTATGATTTTTGCGTCGGATTCGAAAATCTAGACTCACAGCAAAACGACCATAAGGTGCCCGAGGCAGCAATAGACCCTTGGAGACAAGTCTTCTGGAGGCCGATGTATTGGATCTCGACGCAATTTGAGTGTTCCATCGTCATTAGAAGGCCCTGAACGTTACAATTAACTATCATTTTTGCGTCGGATTCGAAAATCTAGACTCACAGGAGAACGACCATAAGGTGCCCGAGGCAGCAATAGACCCTTGGTGACAAGTCGGCTGGAGGCCGATGTATTGAATCTCGACGCAATTTGAGTGTTCCATCGTCATTAAAAGGCCCTGAACGTTACAATTAACTATCATTTTTGCGTCGGATACGAAAATCTAGACTCACAGGAGAACGACCATAAGGTGCCCGAGGCAGCAATAGACCCTTGGAGACAAGTCGGCTGGAGGACGATGTATTGAATCTCGACGCAAATTGAGAGTTCCATCGTCATTAGGCGGCCCTGAACGTTACAATTAACTATCATTTTGGCGTCGGATTCGTAAATCTAGACTTACAAGAGAACGACCATAAAGTGCCCGAGGCAGCATTAGACCCTTGGAGACAAGTCGGCTGGAGGCCGATGTATTGAATCTCGACGAAATTTGAGTGTTCCATCGTCATTAGGAGGCCCTGAATGTTACAATTAACTATCAGTTTTTCGTCGGATTCGAAAATCTAGACTCACAGCAGACGAACCATTTGGTGCCCGAGGCAGCAATATCCCCTTGTAGACAAATCGGCTGGAGGACAATGTATTGAATGCCGACGCAATTTGAGTCTTCTATCGTCATTAGGATTCGCTGAACGTTACAATTCACTATCATTTTTTCGTCGGATTCGATAATCTAGACTCACAGGAGAAGGATCATATTGTGCCCGAGACAGCAATATCCCCTTGGAGACAAGTCGGCTGGAGGACGATGTATTGAATCTCGACGCAATTTGAGTCTTCTATCGTCATTAGGAGGCGCTGAACGTTACAATTCACTATCATTTTTTCGTCGGATTCGAAAATCTAGACTCACAGGAGAAAGATCATATTGTGCCCGAGACAGCAATATCCCCTTGGAGACAAGTCGGCTGGAGGACGATGTATTGAATCTCGACGCAATTTGAGTGTTCCATCGTCATAAGAAGGCCCTGAACGTTACAATTAACTATCAGTTTTTCGTCGGATTCGAAAATCTAGACTCACAGCAGACGAACCATTTAGTCCCCGAGGCAGCAATATCCCCTTGGAGACAAATCGGCTGGAGGACAATGTATTGAATGCCGACGCAATTTGAGTCTTCTATAGTCATTAGGAGGCGCTGAACGTTACAATTCACTATCATTTTTGCGTCGGATTCGGTAATCTAAACTCACAGGGGAACGACCATACGGTGCCCGAGGCAGCTATAGACCCTTGGAGACAAGTCGGCTGGATGCCGATGTATTGAATCTCAACGCAATTTTAGTGTTCCATCGGCATTAGGAGGCCCTGAACGTTAAAATTAATTATCATTTTTGCGTCGGATGCGAAAATCTAGACTCACAGGGGAACGACCATAGGGTGCCCGAGGCAGCAATAGACCCTTGGAGACAAGTCGGCTGGAGGACGATGTATTGGATCGCGACGCAATTTGAGTCTTCTATCCTCATTAGGAGGCGCTGAACGTTACAATTCACTATCATTTTTGCGTCGGATTCGAAAATCTAGACTCACAGGAGAAGGACCATGTGGTGCGCGAGGCAGCGATATCCCCTTGGAGACAAGTCGGCTGGAGGCCGATGTATTGAATCTCGACGCAATTTTAGTGTTCCATCGTCATTAGAAGGCTCTGAACGTTACTATTAACTATCATTTTTTCGTCGGATTCGAAAAATCTAGATTCACAGCAGAAGTACCATATGGAGCCCGAGGCAGCAATATCCCCTTGGAGACAAATCGGCTGGAGGACGATGTATTGAATCCCGACGCAATTTGAGACTTCTATCGTCATTAGGAGGCGCTGAACGTTACAATTCACTATCATTTTTGCGTCGGATTCGAAAATCCAGACTCACAGGAGAAGGACCATGTGGTGCCCGAGGCAGCGATACCCCTTGGAGACAAGTCGGCTGGAGAACGATGTATTGAATCTCGACGCAATTTGAGTGTTCCATCGTCATTAGAAGGCCCTGAACGTTACAATTAACTATGATTTTTGCGTCGGATTCGAAAATCTAGACTCACAGGAGAACGACCATACGGTGGCCGAGGCAGCAATAGACCCTTGGAGACAAGTCGGCTGGAGGCCTATGTATTGGATCGCGACGCAATTTGAGTGTTCCATCGTCATTAGAAGGCCCTGAACGTTACAATTAACCATCATTTTTGCGTCGGATTCGAAAATCTAGACTCACAGGAGAACGACCATAAGGTGCCCGAGGCAGCAATAGACCCTTGGAGACAAGTAGGCTGGAGGCCGATGTATTGAATCTCGACGCAATTTGAGTGTTCCATCGTCATTAGAAGGCCCTGAACGTTACAATTAACTATCATTTTGGCGTCGGATTCGTAAATCTAGACTTACAAGAGAACGACTATAAAGTGCCCGAGGCATCATTAGACCCTTGGAGACAAGTCGGCTGGAGGACGATGCATTGGATCGCGACGCAATTTGAGTCTTCTATAGTCATTAGGATGCGCTGAACGTTACAATTCACTATCATTTTTGCGTCGGATTCGAAAATCTAGACTCACAGGAGAAGGACCATGTGGTGCCCGAGGCAGCGATATCCCCTTGGAGACAAGTCGGCTGGAGGACGATCTATTGAATCTCGATGCAATTTGAGTGTTCCATCGTCATAAGAAAGCCCTGAACGTTACAATTAACTATCAGTTTTTCGTCGAATTCGAAAATCTAGACTCACAGCAGACGAACCATTTCGTGCCCGAGGCAGCAATATCCCCTTGGAGACAAGTCGGCTGGAGGCCGATGTATTGAATCTCGACGCAATTTGAGTGTTCCATCGGCATTAGGAGGCCCTGAACGTTAAGATTAACTATCATTTTTGCGTCGGATTCGATAATGTAAACTCACAGGAGAACGACCATACGGTGCCCGAGGCAGCAACAGACCCTTGGAGACAAGTCGGCTGGAGGACGATGTATTGGATCTCGACGCAATTTGAGTGTTCCATCGTCATTACAAGGCCCTGAACGTTACAATTAACTATCAGTTTTTCGTCGGATTCGAAAATCTAGACTCACAGCAGACGAACCATTTGGTGCCCGAGGCAGCAAAATCGCCTTGGAGACAAATCGGCTGGAGGACGATGGATTGAATCCCGACGCAATTTGAGTCTTCTATCGTCATTAGGAGGCGCTGAACGTTACAATTCACTATCATTTTTGCGTCGGATTCGAGAATCTAGACTCACAGGACGATGATCATATTGTGCCCGAGACAGCAATATCACCTTGGAGACAAGTCGGCTGGAGGACGATGTATTGAATCTCGACGCAATTTGAGTGTTCCATCGTCATTAGAAGGCCCTGAACGTTACAATTAACTATCATTTTTGCGTCGGATTCGAAAATCTAGACTTACAGGAGAACGACCATAAGGTGCCCGAGGCAGCAATAGACCCTTGGAGACAAGTCGGCTGGATGACGATGTATTGGATCGCGACGCAATTTGAGTCTTCTATCGTCATTAGGAGGCGCTGAACGTTATAATTCACTATCATTTTTGCGTCGGATTCGAAAACCTAGACTCACAGGAGAAGGACCATGTGGTGCCCGAGGCAGTGATATCCCCTTGGAGTCAAGTCGGCTGGAGGCCGATGTATTGAATCTCGACGCAATTTGAGTGTTCCATCGTCATTAGAAGGCCCTGAACGTTACAATTAACTATCGTTTTTTCGTCGAATTCGAAAATCTAGACTCACAGGAGAACGACCATAAGGTGCCCGAGGCAGCAGTAGACCCCTGGTGACAAGTCGGCTGGAGTCCGACGTATTGATTCTCGACGCAATTTGAGTGTTCCATCGTCATTAGAAGGCCTTGAACGTTACAATTAACTATCATTTTTGCGTCGGATTCGAAAATCTAGACTCACAGGAGAACGACCATAAGGTGCTCGAGGCAGCAATTGACCCTTGGAGACAAGTCGGCTGGAGGACGATGTATTGAATCTCGACGCAATTTGTGAGTTCCATCATCATTAGGCGGCCCTGAACGTTACAATTAACTATCATTTTGGCGTCGGATTCGTAAATCTAGACTTACAAGAGAACGACCATAAAGTGCCCGCGGCAGCATTAGACCCTTGGAGACAAGTCGGCTGGAGGACGATGTATTGGATCGCGACGCAATTTGAGTGTTCCATTGTCATTAGAAGGCCTTGAAAGTTACAATTAACTATCATTTTTGCGTCGGATACGAAAATCTAGACTCACTGGAGAACGACCATAAGGTGCCCGAGGCAGCAATAGACCCTTGGAGACAAGTCGGCTGGAGGACGATGGATTGAATCTCGATGCAATTTGAGAGTTCCATCGTCATTAGGCGGCCCTGAACGTTACAATTAACTATCATTTTGGCGTCGGATTCGTAAATCTAGACTTACAAGAGAACGACCATAAAGTGCCCGAGGCAGCATTAGACCCTTGGAGACAAGTCGGCTGGAGGACGATGTATTGGATCGCGACGCATTTTGAGTGTTCCATCGTCATTAGGAGGCCCTGAATGTTACAATTAACTATCAGTTTTTCGTCGGTTTCGAAAATCTAGACTCACAGCAGACGAACAATTTGGTGCCCGAGGCAGCAATATCCCCTTGGAGACAAATCGGCTGGTGGACGATGCATTGAATCCCGACGCAATTTGAGTCTTCTATCGTCATTAGGAGGCGCTGAACGTTACAATTCACTATCATTTTTGCGTCGGATTCGAAAATCTAGACTCACAGGAGAAGGATCATATTGTGCCCGAGACAGCAATATCCCCTTGGAGACAAGTCGGCTGGAGGACGATGTATTGAATCTCGACGCAATTTGAGTGTTTAATCGTCATTAGAAGGCCTTGAACGATACATTTAACTATCATTTTTGCGTCGGATTCGAAAATCTAGACTCACAGGAGAAGGACCATGTGGTGCCCGAGGCAGCGATATCCCCTTGGAGACAAGTCGGCTGGAGGCCGATGTAAAGAATCTCGACGCAATTTGAGTGTCCCATCGTCATTAGGAGGCCCTAAACGTTACAATTAACTATCATTTTTGCGTCGGATTCGATAATCTAAACTCACAGGGGAACGACCATACGGTGCCCGAGGCAGCTATAGACCCTTGGAGACAAGTCGGCTGGAGGCCGATGTATTGAATCTCAACGCAATTTTAGTGTTCCATCGGCATTAGGAGGCCCTGAACGTTAAAATTAATTATCATTTTTGCGTCGGATTCGAAAATCTAGACTCACAGGGGAACGACCATAGGGTGCCCGAGGGAGCAATAGACCCTTGGAGACAAGTCGGCTGGAGGACGATGTATTGGATCGCGACGCAATTTGAGTCTTCTATCCTCATTAGGAGGCGCTGAACGTTACAATTCACTATCATTTTTGCGTCGGATTCGAAAATCTAGACTCACAGGAGAAGGACCATGTGGTGCGCGAGGCAGCGATATCCCCTTGGAGACAAGTCGGCTGGAGGCCGATGTATTGAATCTCGACGCAATTTTAGTGTTCCATCGTCATTAGAAGGCTCTGAACGTTACTATTAACTATCATTTTTTCGTCGGATTCGAAAAATCTAGATTCACAGCAGAAGTACCATATGGAGCCCGAGGCAGCAATATCCCCTTGGAGACAAATCGGCTGGAGGACGATGTATTGAATCCCGACGCAATTTGAGACTTCTATCGTCATTAGGAGGCGCTGAACGTTACAATTCACTATCATTTTTGCGTCGGATTCGAAAATCCAGACTCACAGGAGAAGGACCATGTGGTGCCCGAGGCAGCGATACCCCTTGGAGACAAGTCGGCTGGAGAACGATGTATTGAATCTCGACGCAATTTGAGTGTTCCATCGTCATTAGAAGGCCCTGAACGTTACAATTAACTATGATTTTTGCGTCGGATTCGAAAATCTAGACTCACAGGAGAACGACCATAAGGTGGCCGAGGCAGCAATAGACCCTTGGAGACAAGTCGGCTGGAGGCCTATGTATTGGATCGCGACGAAATTTGAGTGTTCCATCGTCATTAGAAGGCCCTGAACGTTACAATTAACCATCATTTTTGCGTCGGATTCGAAAATCTAGACTCACAGGAGAACGACCATAAGGTGCCCGAGGCAGCAATAGACCCTTGGAGACAAGTCGGCTGGAGGCCGATGTATTGAATCTCGACGCAATTTGAGTGTTCCATCGTCATTAGAAGGCCCTGAACGTTACAATTAACTATCATTTTGGCGTCGGATTCGTAAATCTAGACTTACAAGAGAACGACTATAAAGTGCCCGAGGCATCATTAGACCCTTGGAGACAAGTCGGCTGGAGGACGATGCATTGGATCGCGACGCAATTTGAGTCTTCTATAGTCATTAGGATGCGCTGAACGTTACAATTCACTATCATTTTTGCGTCGGATTCGAAAATCTAGACTCACAGGAGAAGGACCATGTGGTGCCCGAGGCAGCGATATCCCCTTGGAGACAAGTCGGCTGGAGGACGATCTATTGAATCTCGATGCAATTTGAGTGTTCCATCGCCATAAGAAGGCCCTGAACGTTACAATTAACTATCAGTTTTTCGTCGAATTCGAAAATCTAGACTCACAGCAGACGAACCATTTCGTGCCCGAGGCAGCAATATCCCCTTGGAGACAAGTCGGCTGGAGGCCGATGTATTGAATCTCGACGCAATTTGAGTGTTCCATCGGCATTAGGAGGCCCTGAACGTTAAGATTAACTATCATTTTTGCGTCGGATTCGATAATGTAAACTCACAGGAGAACGACCATACGGTGCCCGAGGCAGCAACAGACCCTTGGAGACAAGTCGGCTGGAGGACGATGTATTGGATCTCGACGCAATTTGAGTGTTCCATCGTCATTACAAGGCCCTGAACGTTACAATTAACTATCAGTTTTTGTCGGATTCGAAAATCTAGACTCACAGCAGACGAACCATTTGGTGCCCGAGGCAGCAAAATCGCCTTGGAGACAAATCGGCTGGAGGACGATGGATTGAATCCCGACGCCATTTGAGTCTTCTATCGTCATTAGGAGGCGCTGAACGTTACAATTCACTATCATTTTTGCGTCGGATTCGAGAATCTAGACTCACAGGACGATGATCATATTGTGCCCGAGACAGCAATATCACCTTGGAGACAAGTCGGCTGGAGGACGATGTATTGAATCTCGACGCAATTTGAGTGTTCCATCGTCATTAGAAGGCCCTGAACGTTACAATTAACTATCATTTTTGCGTCGGATTCGAAAATCTAGACTTACAGGAGAACGACCATAAGGTGCCCGAGGCAGCAATAGACCCTTGGAGACAAGTCGGCTGGATGACGATGTATTGGATCGCGACGCAATTTGAGTCTTCTATCGTCATTAGGAGGCGCTGAACGTTACAATTCACTATCATTTTTGCGTCGGATTCGAAAATCTAGACTCACAGGAGAAGGATCATATTGTGCCCGAGACAGCAATATCCCCTTGGAGACAAGTCGGCTGGAGGACGATGTATTGAATCTCGACGCAATTTGAGTGTTTAATCGTCATTAGAAGGCCTTGAACGATACATTTAACTATCATTTTTGCGTCGGATTCGAAAATCTAGACTCACAGGAGAAGGACCATGTGGTGCCCGAGGCAGCGATATCCCCTTGGAGACAAGTCGGCTGGAGGCCGATGTAAAGAATCTCGACGCAATTTGAGTGTCCCATCGTCATTAGAAGGCCTTGAACGTTACAATTAACTATCATTTTTGCGTCGGATACGAAAATCTAGACTCACAGGAGAACGACCATAAGGTGCTCGAGGCAGCAATTGACCCTTGGAGACAAGTCGGCTGGAGGACGATGTATTGAATCTCGACGCAATTTGTGAGTTCCATCATCATTAGGCGGCCCTGAACGTTACAATTAACTATCATTTTGGCGTCGGATTCGTAAATCTAGACTTACAAGAGAACGACCATAAAGTGCCCGCGGCAGCATTAGACCCTTGGAGACAAGTCGGCTGGAGGACGATGTATTGGATCGCGACGCAATTTGAGTGTTCCATTGTCATTAGAAGGCCTTGAAAGTTACAATTAACTATCATTTTTGCGTCGGATACGAAAATCTAGACTCACTGGAGAACGACCATAAGGTGCCCGAGGCAGCAATAGACCCTTGGAGACAAGTCGGCTGGAGGACGATGGATTGAATCTCGATGCAATTTGAGAGTTCCATCGTCATTAGGAGGACTGAACGTTACAATTAACTATCATTTTGGCGTCGGATTCGTAAATCTAGACTTACAAGAGAACGACCATAAAGTGCCCGAGGCAGCATTAGACCCTTGGAGACAAGTCGGCTGGAGGACGATGTATTGGATCGCGACGCATTTTGAGTGTTCCATCGTCATTAGGAGGCCCTGAATGTTACAATTAACTATCAGTTTTTCGTCGGTTTCGAAAATCTAGACTCACAGCAGAAGAACAATTTGGTGCCCGAGGCAGCAATATCCCCTTGGAGACAAATCGGCTGGTGGACGATGCATTGAATCCCGACGCAATTTGAGTCTTCTATCGTCATTAGGAGGCGCTGAACGTTACAATTCACTATCATTTTTGCGTCGGATTCGAAAATCTAGACTCACAGGAGAAGGATCATATTGTGCCCGAGACAGCAATATCCCCTTGGAGACAAGTCGGCTGGAGGACGATGTATTGAATCTCGACGCAATTTGAGTGTTCCATCGGCATTAGGAGGCCCTGAACGTTAGAATTAACTATCATTTTTGCGTCGGATTCGATAATCTAAACTCACAGGGGAACGACCATACGGTGCCCGAGGCAGCTATAGACCCTTGGAGACAAGTCGGCTGGAGGCCGATGTATTGAATCTCAACGCAATTTTAGTGTTCCATCGGCATTAGGAGGCCCTGAACGTTAAAATTAATTATCATTTTTGCGTCGGATTCGAAAATCTAGACTCACAGGGGAACGACCATAGGGTGCCCGAGGGAGCAATAGACCCTTGGAGACAAGTCGGCTGGAGGACGATGTATTGGATCGCGACGCAATTTGAGTCTTCTATCCTCATTAGGAGGCGCTGAACGTTACAATTCACTATCATTTTTGCGTCGGATTCGAAAATCTAGACTCACAGGAGAAGGACCATGTGGTGCGCGAGGCAGCGATATCCCCTTGGAGACAAGTCGGCTGGAGGCCGATGTATTGAATCTCGACGCAATTTTAGTGTTCCATCGTCATTAGAAGGCTCTGAACGTTACTATTAACTATCATTTTTTCGTCGGATTCGAAAAATCTAGATTCACAGCAGAAGTACCATATGGAGCCCGAGGCAGCAATATCCCCTTGGAGACAAATCGGCTGGAGGACGATGTATTGAATCCCGACGCAATTTGAGACTTCTATCGTCATTAGGAGGCGCTGAACGTTACAATTCACTATCATTTTTGCGTCGGATTCGAAAATCCAGACTCACAGGAGAAGGACCATGTGGTGCCCGAGGCAGCGATACCCCTTGGAGACAAGTCGGCTGGAGGCCGATGTATTGAATCTCGACGCAATTTGAGTGTTCCATCGTCATTAGAAGGCCCTGAACATTACTATTAACTATCATTTTTTTGTCGGATTCGAAAATCTAGATTCACAGCAGAAGAACCATATGGTGCCCGAGGCAAATCGGCTGGAGGACGATGTATTGAATCCCGACGCAATTTGAGACTTCTATCGTCATTAGGAGGCGCTGAACGTTACAATTCACTATCATTTTTGCGTCGGATTCGAAAATCTAGACTCACAGGAGAAGGAGCATGTGGTGCCCGAGGCAGCGATACCCCCTTGGAGACAAGTCGGCTGGAGGACGATGTATTGAATCTCGACGCAATTTGAGTCGTCTATCGTCATTAGGAGGCGCTGAACGTTACAATTCACTATCATTTTTGCGTCGGATTCGAAAATCTAGACTCACAGGAGAAAGACCATATTGTGTCCGAGACAGCAATATCCCCTTGGAGACAAGTCGGCTGGAGGACGATGTATTGAATCTCGACGCAATTTGAGTGTTCCATCGTCATTAGAAGGCCCTGAACGTTACAATTAACTATGATTTTTGCGTCGGATTCGAAAATCTAGACTCACAGCAAAACGACCATAAGGTGCCCGAGGCAGCAATAGACCCTTGGAGACAAGTCTTCTGGAGGCCGATGTATTGGATCTCGACGCAATTTGAGTGTTCCATCGTCATTAGAAGGCCCTGAACGTTACAATTAACTATCATTTTTGCGTCGGATTCGAAAATCTAGACTCACAGGTGAACGACCATAAGGTCCCCGAGGCAGCAATAGACCCTTGGTGACAAGTCGGCTGGAGGCCGATGTATTGAATCTCGACGCAATTTGAGTGTTCCATCGTCATTAAAAGGCCCTGAACGTTACAATTAACTATCATTTTTGCGTCGGATACGAAAATCTAGACTCACAGGAGAACGACCATAAGGTGCCCGAGGCAGCAATAGACCCTTGGAGACAAGTCGGCTGGAGGACGATGTATTGAATCTCGACGCAAATTGAGAGTTCCATCGTCATTAGGCGGCCCTGAACGTTACAATTAACTATCATTTTGGCGTCGGATTCGTAAATCTAGACTTACAAGAGAACGACCATAAAGTGCCCGAGGCAGCATTAGACCCTTGGAGACAAGTCGGCTGGAGGCCGATGTATTGAATCTCGACGAAATTTGAGTGTTCCATCGTCATTAGGAGGCCCTGAATGTTACAATTAACTATCAGTTTTTCGTCGGATTCGAAAATCTAGACTCACAGCAGACGAACCATTTGGTGCCCGAGGCAGCAATATCCCCTTGTAGACAAATCGGCTGGAGGACAATGTATTGAATGCCGACGCAATTTGAGTCTTCTATCGTCATTAGCATTCGCTGAACGTTACAATTCACTATCATTTTTGCGTCGGATTCGAAAATCTAGACTCACAGGAGAAGGATCATATTGTGCCCAAGACAGCAATATCCCCTTGGAGACAAGTCGGCTGGAGGACGATGTATTGAATCTCGACGCAATTTGAGTGTTCCATCGTCATTAGAAGGCCCTGAACGTTACAATTAACTATCAGTTTTTCGTCGGATTCGATAATCTAGACTCACAGCAGACGAACCATTTGGTGCCCGAGGCAGCAATATCCCCTTGGAGACAAATGGGCTGGAGGACGATGTATTGAATCCCGACGCAATTTGAGTCTTCTATCGTCATTAGGAGGCGCTGAACGTTACAATTCACTATCATTTTTGCGTCGGATTCGAAAATCTAGACTCACAGGAGAAGGACCATGTGGTGCCCGAGGCAGCGATATCCCCTTGGAGACAAGTCGGCTGGAGGACGATGTATTGAATCTCGACGCAATTTGAGTCTTCTATCGTCATTAGGAGGCGCTGAACGTTACAATTCACTATCATTTTTTCGTCGGATTCGAAAATCTAGACTCACAGGAGAAAGATCATATTGTGCCCGAGACAGCAATATCCCCTTGGAGACAAGTCGGCTGGAGGACGATGTATTGAATGTCGACGCAATTTGAGTGTTCCATCGTCATAAGAAGGCCCTGAACGTTACAATTAACTATCAGTTTTTCGTCGGATTCGAAAATCTAGACTCACAGCAGACGAACCATTTGGTCCGCGAGGCAGCAATATCCCCTTGGAGACAAATCGGCTGGAGGACAATGTATTGAATGCCGACGCAATTTGAGTCTTCTATAGTCATTAGGAGGCGCTGAACGTTACAATTCACTATCATTTTTGCGTCGGATTCGGTATTCTAAACTCACAGGGGAACGACCATACGGTGCCCGAGGCAGCTATAGACCCTTGGAGACAAGTCGGCTGGAGGCCGATGTATTGAATCTCAACGCAATTTTAGTGTTCCATCGGCATTAGGAGGCCCTGAACGTTAAAATTAATTATCATTTTTGCGTCGGATGCGAAAATCTAGACTCACAGGGGAACGACCATAGGGTGCCCGAGGCAGCAATAGACCCTTGGAGACAAGTCGGCTGGAGGACGATGTATTGGATCGCGACGCAATTTGAGTCTTCTATCCTCATTAGGAGGCGCTGAACGTTACAATTCACTATCATTTTTGCGTCGGATTCGAAAATCTAGACTCACAGGAGAAGGACCATGTGGTGCGCGAGGCAGCGATATCCCCTTGGAGACAAGTCGGCTGGAGGCCGATGTATTGAATCTCGACGCAATTTTAGTGTTCCATCGTCATTAGAAGGCTCTGAACGTTACTATTAACTATCATTTTTTCGTCGGATTCGAAAAATCTAGATTCACAGCAGAAGTACCATATGGAGCCCGAGGCAGCAATATCCCCTTGGAGACAAATCGGCTGGAGGACGATGTATTGAATCCCGACGCAATTTGAGACATCTATCGTCATTAGGAGGCGCTGAACGTTACAATTCACTATCATTTTTGCGTCGGATTCGAAAATCCAGACTCACAGGAGAAGGACCATGTGGTGCCCGAGGCAGCGATACCCCTTGGAGACAAGTCGGCTGGAGAACGATGTATTGAATCTCGACGCAATTTGAGTGTTCCATCGTCATTAGAAGGCCCTGAACGTTACAATTAACTATGATTTTTGCGTCGGATTCGAAAATCTAGACTCACAGGAGAACGACCATATGGTGGCCGAGGCAGCAATAGACCCTTGGAGACAAGTCGGCTGGAGGCCTATGTATTGGATCGCGACGCAATTTGAGTGTTCCATCGTCATTAGAAGGCCCTGAACGTTACAATTAACCATCATTTTTGCGTCGGATTCGAAAATCTAGACTCACAGGAGAACGACCATAAGGTGCCCGAGGCAGCAATAGACCCTTGGAGACAAGTCGGCTGGAGGCCGATGTATTGAATCTCGACGCAATTTGAGTGTTCCATCGTCATTAGAAGGCCCTGAACGTTACAATTAACTATCATTTTGGCGTCGGATTCGTAAATCTAGACTTACAAGAGAACGACTATAAAGTGCCCGAGGCATCATTAGACCCTTGGAGACAAGTCGGCTGGAGGACGATGCATTGGATCGCGACGCAATTTGAGTCTTCTATAGTCATTAGGATGCGCTGAACGTTACAATTCACTATCATTTTTGCGTCGGATTCGAAAATCTAGACTCACAGGAGAAGGACCATGTGGTGCCCGAGGCAGCGATATCCCCTTGGAGACAAGTCGGCTGGAGGACGATCTATTGAATCTCGATGCAATTTGAGTGTTCCATCGTCATAAGAAGGCCCTGAACGTTACAATTAACTATCAGTTTTTCGTCGAATTCGAAAATCTAGACTCACAGCAGACGAACCATTTCGTGCCCGAGGCAGCAATATCCCCTTGGAGACAAGTCGGCTGGAGGCCGATGTATTGAATCTCGACGCAATTTTAGTGTTCCATCGTCATTAGAAGGCCCTGAACGTTACAATTAACTATCACTTTTGCGTCGGATACGAAAATCTGGACACACAGGAGAACGACCATAAGGTGCCCGAGGCAGCAATAGACCCTTGGAGACAAGTCGGCTGGAGGACGATGTATTGAATCTCGACGCAATTTGAGAGTTCCATCGTCATTAGGAGGACTGAACGTTACAATTAACTATCATTTTGGCGTCGGATTCGTAAATCTAGACTTACAAGAGAACGACCATAAAGTGCCCGAGGCAGCATTAGACCCTTGGAGACAAGTCGGCTGGAGGACGATGTATTGGATCGCGACGCATTTTGAGTGTTCCATCGTCATTAGGAGGCCCTGAATGTTACAATTAACTATCAGTTTTTCGTCGGTTTCGAAAATCTAGACTCACAGCAGACGAACAATTTGGTGCCCGAGGCAGCAATATCCCCTTGGAGACAAATCGGCTGGTGGACGATGCATTGAATCCCGACGCAATTTGAGTCTTCTATCGTCATTAGGAGGCGCTGAACGTTACAATTCACTATCATTTTTGCGTCGGATTCGAAAATCTAGACTCACAGGAGAAGGATCATATTGTGCCCGAGACAGCAATACCCCTTGGAGACAAGTCGGCTGGAGGACGATGTATTGAATCTCGACGCAATTTGAGTGTTTAATCGTCATTAGAAGGCCTTGAACGATACATTTAACTATCATTTTTGCGTCGGATTCGAAAATCTAGACTCACAGGAGAAGGACCATGTGGTGCCCGAGGCAGCGATATCCCCTTGGAGACAAGTCGGCTGGAGGCCGATGTAATGAATCTCGACGCAATTTGAGTGTCCCATCGTCATTAGGAGGCCCTAAACGTTACAATTAACTATCATTTTTGCGTCGGATTCGATAATCTAAACTCACAGGGGAACGACCATACGGTGCCCGAGGCAGCTATAGACCCTTGGAGACAAGTCGGCTGGAGGCCGATGTATTGAATCTCAACGCAATTTTAGTGTTCCATCGGCATTAGGAGGCCCTGAACGTTAAAATTAATTATCATTTTTGCGTCGGATTCGAAAATCTAGACTCACAGGGGAACGACCATAGGGTGCCCGAGGGAGCAATAGACCCTTGGAGACAAGTCGGCTGGAGGACGATGTATTGGATCGCGACGCAATTTGAGTCTTCTATCCTCATTAGGAGGCGCTGAACGTTACAATTCACTATCATTTTTGCGTCGGATTCGAAAATCTAGACTCACAGGAGAAGGACCATGTGGTGCGCGAGGCAGCGATATCCCCTTGGAGACAAGTCGGCTGGAGGCCGATGTATTGAATCTCGACGCAATTTTAGTGTTCCATCGTCATTAGAAGGCTCTGAACGTTACTATTAACTATCATTTTTTCGTCGGATTCGAAAAATCTAGATTCACAGCAGAAGTACCATATGGAGCCCGAGGCAGCAATATCCCCTTGGAGACAAATCGGCTGGAGGACGATGTATTGAATCCCGACGCAATTTGAGACTTCTATCGTCATTAGGAGGCGCTGAACGTTACAATTCACTATCATTTTTGCGTCGGATTCGAAAATCCAGACTCACAGGAGAAGGACCATGTGGTGCCCGTGGCAGCGATACCCCTTGGAGACAAGTCGGCTGGAGGCCGATGTATTGAATCTCGACGCAATTTGAGTGTTCCATCGTCATTAGAAGGCCCTGAACATTACTATTAACTATCATTTTTTTGTCGGATTCGAAAATCTAGATTCACAGCAGAAGAACCATATGGTGCCCGAGGCAAATCGGCTGGAGGACGATGTATTGAATCCCGACGCAATTTGAGACTTCTATCGTCATTAGGAGGCGCTGAACGTTACAATTCACTATCATTTTTGCGTCGGATTCGAAAATCTAGACTCACAGGAGGAGCATGTGGTGCCCGAGGCAGCGATACCCCCTTGGAGACAAGTCGGCTGGAGGACGATGTATTGAATCTCGACGCAATTTGAGTCGTCTATCGTCATTAGGAGGCGCTGAACGTTACAATTCACTATCATTTTTGCGTAGGATTCGAAAATCTAGACTCACAGGAGAAAGACCATATTGTGTCCGAGACAGCAATATCCCCTTGGAGACAAGTCGGCTGGAGGACGATGTATTGAATCTCGACGCAATTTGAGTGTTCCATCGTCATTAGAAGGCCCTGAACGTTACAATTAACTATGATTTTTGCGTCGGATTCGAAAATCTAGACTCACAGCAAAACGACCATAAGGTGCCCGAGGCAGCAATAGACCCTTGGAGACAAGTCTTCTGGAGGCCGATGTATTGGATCTCGACGCAATTTGAGTGTTCCATCGTCATTAGAAGGCCCTGAACGTTACAATTAACTATCATTTTTGCGTCGGATTCGAAAATCTAGACTCACAGGAGAACGACCATAAGGTGCCCGAGGCAGCAATAGACCCTTGGTGACAAGTCGGCTGGAGGCCGATGTATTGAATCTCGAAGCAATTTGAGTGTTCCATCGTCATTAAAAGGCCCTGAACGTTACAATTAACTATCATTTTTGCGTCGGATACGAAAATCTAGACTCACAGGAGAACGACCATAAGGTGCCCGAGGCAGCAATAGACCCTTGGAGACAAGTCGGCTGGAGGACGATGTATTGAATCTCGACGCAAATTGAGAGTTCCATCGTCATTAGGCGGCCCTGAACGTTACAATTAACTATCATTTTGGCGTCGGATTCGTAAATCTAGACTTACAAGAGAACGACCATAAAGTGCCCGAGGCAGCATTAGACCCTTGGAGACAAGTCGGCTGGAGGCCGATGTATTGAATCTCGACGAAATTTGAGTGTTCCATCGTCATTAGGAGGCCCTGAATGTTACAATTAACTATCAGTTTTTCGTCGGATTCGAAAATCTAGACTCACAGCAGACGAACCATTTGGTGCCCGAGGCAGCAATATCCCCTTGTAGACAAATCGGCTGGAGGACAATGTATTGAATGCCGACGCAATTTGAGTCTTCTATCGTCATTAGCATTCGCTGAACGTTACAATTCACTATCATTTTTGCGTCGGATTCGAAAATCTAGACTCACAGGAGAAGGATCATATTGTGCCCGAGACAGCAATATCCCCTTGGAGACAAGTCGGCTGGAGGACGATGTATTGAATCTCGACGCAATTTGAGTGTTCCATCGTCATTAGAAGGCCCTGAACGTTACAATTAACTATCAGTTTTTCGTCGGATTCGATAATCTAGACTCACAGCAGACGAACCATTTGGTGCCCGAGGCAGCAATATCCCCTTGGAGACAAATGGGCTGGAGGACGATGTATTGAATCCCGACGCAATTTGAGTCTTCTATCGTCATTAGGAGGCGCTGAACGTTACAATTCACTATCATTTTTGCGTCGGATTCGAAAATCTAGACTCACAGGAGAAGGACCATGTGGTGCCCGAGGCAGCGATATCCCCTTGGAGACAAGTCGGCTGGAGGACGATGTATTGAATCTCGACGCAATTTGAGTCTTCTATCGTCATTAGGAGGCGCTGAACGTTACAATTCACTATCATTTTTTCGTCGGATTCGAAAATCTAGACTCACAGGAGAAAGATCATATTGTGCCCGAGACAGCAATATCCCCTTGGAGACAAGTCGGCTGGAGGACGATGTATTGAATCTCGACGCAATTTGAGTGTTCCATCGTCATAAGAAGGCCCTGAACGTTACAATTAACTATCAGTTTTTCGTCGGATTCGAAAATCTAGACTCACAGCAGACGAACCATTTGGTCCCCGAGGCAGCAATATCCCCTTGGAGACAAATCGGCTGGAGGACAATGTATTGAATGCCGACGCAATTTGAGTCTTCTATAGTCATTAGGAGGCGCTGAACGTTACAATTCACTATCATTTTTGCGTCGGATTCGGTAATCTAAACTCACAGGGGAACGACCATACGGTGCCCGAGGCAGCTATAGACCCTTGGAGACAAGTCGGCTGGAGGCCGATGTATTGAATCTCAACGCAATTTTAGTGTTCCATCGGCATTAGGAGGCCCTGAACGTTAAAATTAACTATCATTTTTGCGTCGGATGCGAAAATCTAGACTCACAGGGGAACGACCATAGGGTGCCCGAGGCAGCAATAGACCCTTGGAGACAAGTCGGCTGGAGGACGATGTATTGGATCGCGACGCAATTTGAGTCTTCTATCCTCATTAGGAGGCGCTGAACGTTACAATTCACTATCATTTTTGCGTCGGATTCGAAAATCTAGACTCACAGGAGAAGGACCATGTGGTGCCCGAGGCAGCGATACCCCTTGGAGACAAGTCGGCTGGAGAACGATGTATTGAATCTCGACGCAATTTGAGTGTTCCATCGTCATTAGAAGGCCTGAACGTTACAATTAACTATGATTTTTGCGTCGGATTCGAAAATCTAGACTCACAGGAGAACGACCATAAGGTGGCCGAGGCAACAATAGACCCTTGGAGACAAGTCGGCTGGAGGCCTATGTATTGGATCGCGACGCAATTTGAGTGTTCCATCGTCATTAGAAGGCCCTGAACGTTACAATTAACCATCATTTTTGCGTCGGATTCGAAAATCTAGACTCACAGGAGAACGACCATAAGGTGCCCGAGGCAGCAATAGACCATTGGAGACAAGTCGGCTGGAGGCCGATGTATTGAATCTCGACGCAATTTGAGTGTTCCATCGTCATTAGAAGGCCCTGAACGTTACAATTAACTATCATTTTGGCGTCGGATTCGTAAATCTAGACTTACAAGAGAACGACTATAAAGTGCCCGAGGCATCATTAGACCCTTGGAGACAAGTCGGCTGGAGGACGATGCATTGGATCGCGACGCAATTTGAGTCTTCTATAGTCATTAGGATGCGCTGAACGTTACAATTCACTATCATTTTTGCGTCGGATTCGAAAATCTAGACTCACAGGAGAAGGACCATGTGGTGCCCGAGGCAGCGATATCACCTTGGAGACAAGTCGGCTGGAGGACGATCTATTGAATCTCGATGCAATTTGAGTGTTCCATCGTCATAAGAAGGGCCTGAACGTTACAATTAACTATCAGTTTTTCGTCGAATTCGAAAATCTAGACTCACAGCAGACGAACCATTTCGTGCCCGAGGCAGCAATATCCCCTTGGAGACAAGTCGGCTGGAGGCCGATGTATTGAATCTCGACGCAATTTGAGTGTTCCATCGGCATTAGGAGGCCCTGAACGTTAAGATTAACTATCATTTTTGCGTCGGATTCGATAATGTAAACTCACAGGAGAACGACCATACGGTGCCCGAGGCAGCAACAGACCCTTGGAGACAAGTCGGCTGGAGGACGATGTATTGAATCTCGACGCAATTTGAGAGTTCCATCGTCATTAGGAGGACTGAACGTTACAATTAACTATCATTTTGGCGTCGGATTCGTAAATCTAGACTTACAAGAGAACGACAATAAGTTCCCGAGGCAGCATTAGACCCTTGGAGGCAAGTCGGCTGGAGGACGATGTATTGGATCGCGACACAATTTGAGTGTTCCATCGACACCAGCAGGCCCTGAATGTTACAATTAACGATCAGTTTTTCGTCGGATTCGAAAAGCTAGACTCACAGCAGACGAAACATTTGGTGCCCGAGGCAGCAATATCCCCTTGGAGACAAATCGGCTGGAGGACGATGTATTGAATCCCGACGCAATTTGAGTCTTCTATCGTCATTAGGTGGCGCTGAACGTTACAATTCACTATCATTTTTGCGTCGGATTCGGTAATCTAAACTCACAGAGGAACGACCATACGGTGCCCGAGGCAGCTATTGACCCTTGGAGACAAGTCGGTTGGAGGACGATGTATTGGATCGCGACGCAAAATGAGTGTTCCATCGTCATTAGGAGGCCCTGAAACTTACAATTAACTATCAGTTTCGCGTCGGATTCGAAAATCTACTCACAGGAGAAGTTCATACGGTGCTCGAGACAGCAATATACCCCTTGGAGACAAATCGGCTGGAGGACGATGTATTGAATCTCGACGCAATTTGAGTCTTCTATCGTCATTAGGAGGCGCTGAACGTTACAATTCACTACCATTTTTGCGTCGGATTCGAAAATCTAGACTCACAGGAGAACGACCATAAGGTGCCCGAGGCAGCTATAGACCCTTGGAGACAAGTCGGCTGGAGGCCGATGTATTGAATCTCGACGCAATTTGAGTGTTCCATCGTCATTAGAAGGCCCTGAACGTTACAATTAACTATCATTTTTGCGTCGGATACGAAAATCTAGACTCACAGGAGAACGACCATAAGGTGCCCGAGGCAGCAATAGACCCTTGGAGACAAGTCGGCTGGAGGACGATGTATTGAATCACGACGCAATTTGAGAGTTCCATCGTCATTAGGCGGCCCTGAACGTTACAATTAACTATCATTTTGGCGCCGGATTCGTAAATCTAGACTTACAAGAGAACGACCATAAAGTGCCCAAGGCATCATTAGACCCTTGGAGACAAGTCGGCTGTAGGACGATGTATTGGATCGCGACGCAATTTGAGTGTTCCATCGTCATTAGAAGGCCCTGAAAGTTACAATTCACTATCATTTTAGCGTCGGATTCGAAAATCTAGACTCACAGGAGAACGACCATAAGGTGCCCGAGGCAGCAATAAACAATTGGAGACAAGTCGGCTGGAGGCCGATGTATTGAATCTCGACGCAATTTGAGTGTTCCATCGGCATTAGGAGGCCCTGAACGTTAAAATTAACTATCATTCTTGCGTCGGATTCGATAATCTAAACTCACAGGAGAACGACCATAAGATGCCCGAGGCAGCAACAGACCCTTGGAGACAAGGCGGCTGGAGGCCGATGTATTGAATCTCGATGCAATTTGAGTGTTCCATCGGCATTAGGAGGCCCTGAACGTTACAATTAACATTCATTTTTGCGTCGAATTCGATAATCTAAACTCACAGTAGAACGACCATAAGGTGCCCGTAGTAGCAATAGACCCTTGGAGACAAGTCGGCTGAAGGCCGATGTATTGAATCTCTACGCAATTTGAGTGTTCCATCGTCATTAGAAGGCCCTGAACGTTACAATTAACTATCATTTTTGCGTCGGATTTGAAAATCTAGACTCACAGGAGAACGACCATAAGGTGCCCGATGCAGCAATAGACCCCTGGTGACAAGTCGGCTGGAGGCCGATGTATTGAATCTCGACGCAATTTGAGTGTTCCATCGTCATTAGGAGGCGCTGAACGTTTCAATTCACTATCATTTTTGCGTCGGATTCGAAAATCTAGACCCACAGGAGAAAGATCATATTGTGACCGAGACAGCAATATCCCCTTGGAGACAAGTCGGCTGGAGGACGTTGTATTGAATCTCGACGCAATTTGAGTGTTCCATCGTCATTAGAAGGCCCTAAACGTTACAATTAACTATCATTTTTGCGTCGGATTCGAAAATCTAGACTCACAGGAGAACGACCATAAGGTGCCCGAGGCAGCAATAGACCCTTGGTGACAAGTCGGCTGGAGGCCGATGTATTGAATCTCGACGCAATTTGAGTGTTCCATCGTCATTAGAAGGCCCTGAACGTTATAATTAACTATCATTTTTGCGTCGGATACGAAAATCTAGACTCACAGGAGAACGACCATAAGGTGCCCGAGTCAGCAATAGACCCTTGGAGACAAGTCGGCTGGAGGACGATATATTGAATCTCGACGCAATTTGAGTCTTCTATCGTCATTAGGAGGCGCTGAACGTTACAATTCACAATCATTTTTGCGTCGGATTCGAAAATCTAGACTCACAGGAGAAGGATCATATTGTGCCCGAGACAGCAATTTCCCCTTGGAGACAAGTCGGCTGGAGGCCGATGTATTGAATCTCGACGCAATTTGAGTGTTCCATCGTCATTAGAAGGCCCTGAACGTTACAATTAACTATCATTTTTGCGTCGGATACGAAAATCTAGACTTACAAGAGAACGACCATAAGGTGCCCGAGGCAGCATTAGACCCTTGGAGACAAGTCGGCTGGAGGACGATGTATTGAATCTCGACGCAATTTGAGAGTTCTATCGACATCAGGAGGCGCTGAACGTTACTATTCACTATCATTTTTGCGTCGGATTCGAAAATCTAGACTCACAGGAGAACGACCATAAGGTGCCCGAGGCAGCATTAGACCCTTAGAGACAAGTCGGCTGGAGGACGATGTATTGAATCTCGTCGCAATTTGAGTGTCCCATCGTCATTACAAGGCCCTAAACGTTACAATTAACTATCATTTTTGCCTCGGATTCGATAATCTAAACTCACAGAAGAACGACCATAATGTGCCCGAAACAGCAATAGACCCATGGAGACAAGTCGGCTGGAGGCCGATGTATTGAATCTCGACGCAATTTGAGTGTTCCATCGTCATTACAAAGCCCTGAACGTTACAATTAACTATCATTTTTGCGTCGGAATCGAAAATCTAGACTCACAGGAGAACGACCATAAGCTGCCCGATGCAGCAACAAACCCTTGGAGACAAGTCGGCTGGAGGACGATGTATTGAATCTCGACGCAATTTGAGTGTTCCATCGTCATTACAAGGCCCTGAACGTTACAATTAACTATCATTTTTGCGTCGGATTCGAAAATCTAAACTCACAGGAGAACGACCATAAGGCGCCCGAGGCAGCAATAGACCCTTGGAGACAAGTCGGCTGGAGGACGATGTATTGGATCGCGACGCAATTTGAGTCTTCTATCGTCATTAGGAGGCGCTGAGCGTTACAATTCACTATCATTTTTGCGTCGGATTCGAAAATCTAGACTCACAGGAGAAGGACCATGTGGTGCCCGAGGCAGCGATATCCCCTTGGAGACAAGTGGCTGGAGGCCGATGTATTGAATCTCGACGCAATTTGAGTGTTCCATCGTCATTACAAGGCCCTGAACGTTACAATTAACTATCATTTTTGCGTCGGATTCGAAAATCTAGACTCACAGGAGAACGACCATAAGGTGCCCGAGGCAGCAATAGACCCTTGGAGACAAGTCGGCTGGAGGCCGATGTATTGAATCTCGACACAATTTGAGTGTTTCATCGGCATTAGGAGGCCCTGAACGTTATAATTAACTATCATTTTTGCGTCGGATTCGATAATCTAAACTCACAGGAGAACGACCATAAGGTGCCCGAGGCAGCAATAGACCCTTGGAGACAAGTCGGCTGGAGGCCGATGTATTGAATCTCGAAGCAATTTGAGTGTTCCATCGTCATTACAAGGCCCTGAACGTTACTATTAACTATCATTTTTGCGTCGGATTCGAAAATCTAGACTCACAGGAGGACGACCATAAGGTGCCCGAGGCAGTAATAGACCCTTGGAGACAAGTCGGCTGGAGGCCGATGTATTGAATGTCGACGCAATTTGAGTGTTCCATCGGCATTAGGAGGCCCTGAACGTTACAATTAACTATCATTTTTGCGTCGGATTCGAAAATCTAGACTCACAGGAGAACGACCATAAGGTGCCCGAGGCAGCAATAGACCCTTGGAGACAAGTCGGCTGGAGGCCGATGTATTGAATCTCGACGCAATTTGAGTGTTCCATCGTCATTACAAGGCCTGGAACGTTACAATTAACTATCATTTTTGCGTCGGATTCGAAAATCTAGACTCACAGGATAACGACCATAAGGTGCCCGAGGCAGCAATAGACCCTTGGAGACAAGTCGGCTGGAGGACGATGTATATAATCTCGACGCAATTTGAGAGTTCCAACGTCATTAGGCGGCCCTGAACGCTACAATTAACTATCATTTTTGCGTCGGATTCGAAAATCTAGACTCACAGGAGAAGGATCATATTGTGCCCGAGACAGCAATATCCCCTTGGAGACAAGTCGGCTGGAGGACGATGTATTGAATCTCGACGCAATTTGAGTGTCCGATCTTCATTAAGAGGCCCTAAACGTTACAATTAACTATCATTTTTGCGTCGGATTCGATAATCTAAACTCACAGGGGAACGACCATACGGTGCCCAAGGCAGCTATTGACCCTTGGAGACAAGTCGGATGGAGGACGATGTATTGGATCGCGACGCAAAATGAGTGTTCCATCGTCATTAGGAGGCCCTGAATGTTACAATTAACTATCAGTTTTTCGTCGGATTCGAAAATCTAAACTCACAGGAGAACGACCATAAGGTGCCCGAGGCAGCAATAGACCCTTGGAGACAAGTCGGCTGGAGGCCGATGTATTGATCTCGACGCAATTTGAGTGTTCCATCGTCATTACAAGGCCCTGAACGTTAGAATTAACTATCAGTTTCGCGTCGGATTCGAAAATCTACTCACAGGAGAAGTTCATACGGTGCTCGAGACAGCAATATCCCCTTGGAGACAAGTCGGCTGGAGGACGATGTATTCAATCTCGACGCAATTTGAGTGTAGAATCGTCATTAGGACGCCCTAAACGTTACAATTAACTATCATTTTTGCGTCGGATTCGATAATCTAAACTCACAGGGGAACGACCATACGGTGCCCGAGGCAGCTATTGACCCTTGGAGACAAGTCGGTTGGAGGACGATGTATTGGATCGCGACGCAAAATGAGTGTCCCATCGTCATTAAAAGGCCCTGAACGTTTCAATTAACTATCATTTATGCGTCGGATTCGAAAATCTACTCACAGGAGAAGTTCATACGGTGCTCGAGACAGCAATATCCCCTTGGAGACAAGTCCGCTGGAGGCCGATGTATTGGATCTCGACTCAATTTGAGAGTTCCATCGGCATTAGGAGGCCATGAACGTTACAATTAACTATCATTTTTGCGTCGGATTCGAAAATCTAGACTTACAAGAGAACGACCATAAGGTGCCCGAGGCAGCATTAGACCCTTGGAGACAAGTCGGCTGGAGGACGATGTATTGAATCTCGACGCAATTTGAGAGTTCTATCGTCATCAGGAGGCGCTGAACGTTACTATTCACTATCATTTTTGCGTCGGATTCGAAAATCAAGACTCACAGGAGAACGACCATAAGGTGCCCGAGGCAGCATTAGACCCTTGGAGACAAGTCGGCTGGAGGACGATGTATTGAATCTCGTCGCAATTTGAGTGTTCCATCGTCATTACATGGCCCTGAACGTTACAATTAACTATCATTTTTGCGTCGGATTCGAAAATCTAGACTCACAGGAGAACGACCATAAGGTGCCCGAGGCAGCAATAGACCCTTGGAGACAAGTCGGCTGGAGGCCGATGTATTAAATGTCGACGCAATTTGAGTGTTCCATCGGCATTAGGAGGCGCTGAACGTTACAATTCACTATCATTTTTGCGTCGGATTCGAAAATCTAAACTCACAGGGGAACGACCATACGGTGCCCGAGGCAGCTATTGACCCTTGGAGACAAGTCGGTTGGAGGACGATGTATTGGGTCGCGACGCAAAATGAGTGTTCCATCGTCAATAGGAGGCCCTGAATGTTACAATTAACTATCAGTTTTTCGTCGGATTCGAAAATCTAAACTCACAGGAGAACGACCATAAGGTGCCCGAGGCAGCAATAGACCCTTGGAGACAAGTCGGCTGGAGGCCGATGTATTGATCTCGACGCAATTTGAGTGTTCCATCGTTATTACATGGCCCTGAACGTTAGAATTAACTATCAGTTTCGCGTCGGATTCGAAAATCTACTCACAGGAGAAGTTCATACGGGCTCGAGACAGCAATATCCCCTTGGAGACAAGTCGGCTGGAGGACGATGTATTGAATCTCGACGCAATTTGAGTGTTCAATCGTCATTAGGAGGCCCTAAACGTTACAATTAACTATCATTTTTGCGTCGGATTCGATAATCTAAACTCACAGGGGAAAGACCATACGGTGCCCGAGGCAGCTATTGACCCTTGGAGACAAGTCGGTTGGAGGACGATGTATTGGATCGCGACGCAAAATGAGTGTCCCATCGTCATTAAAAGGCCCTGAACGTTACAATTAACTATCATTTATGCGTCGGATTCGAACATCTACTCACAGGAGAATTTCATACGGTGCTCGAGACAGCAATATCCCCTTGGAGACAAGTCCGCTGGAGGCCGATGTATTCAATCTCGACGCAATTTGAGAGTTCCATCGGCATTAGGAGGCCATGAACGTTACTATACACTATCATTTTTGCGTCGGATTCGATAATCTAAACTCACAGGAGAACGACCATAAGGTGCCCGAGGCAGCAACTCCCTTGGAGACAAGTCGGCGGGAGGCCGATGTATTGAATCTCGACGCAATTTGAGTGTCCCATCGTTATTAGGACGCCCTAAACGTTACAATTAACTATCATTTTTGCGTCGGATTCGATAATCTAAACTCACAGGGGAACGACCATACGGTGCCCGAGGCAGCTATTGACCCTTGGAGACAAGTCGGTTGGAGGACGATGTATTGAATCCCGACGCAATTTGAGAGTTCTTCGTCACCAGGAGGCGCTGAACGTTACTATTCACTATCATTTTTGCGTCGGATTCGAAAATCTAGACTCACAGGAGAACGACCATAAGGTGCCCGAGGCAGCATTAGACCCTTGGAGACAAGTCGGCTGGAGGACGATGTATTGAATCTCGTCGCAATTTGCGTGTCCCATCGTCATTACAAGGCCCTAAACGTTACAATTAACTATCATTTTTGCGTCGGATTCGATAATCTAAACTCACAGGAGAACGACCATAAGGTGCCCGAGGCAGCAACACCCTTGGAGACAAGTCGGCGGGAGGCCGATGTATTGAATCTCGACGCAATTTGAGTGTTCCATCGTCATTAGGCGGCCCTGAACGTTACAATTAACTATCATTTTTGCGTCGGATTCGAAAATCTAGACTCACAGGAGAACGACCATAAGGTGCCCGAGGCAGCAATAGACCCTTGGAGACAAGTCGGCTGGAGGCCGATGTATTGAATCTCGACACAATTTGAGTGTTTCATCGGCATTACGTTATAATTAACTATCATTTTTGCGTCGGATTCGATAATCTAAACTCACAGGAGAACGACCATAAGGTGCCCGAGGCAGCAATAGACCCTTGGAGACAAGTCGGCTGGAGGCCGATGTATTGAATCTCGACGCAATTTGAGTGTTCCATCGTCATTACAAGGCCCTGAACGTTACAATTAACTATCATTTTTGCGTCGGATTCGAAAATCTAGACTCACAGGAGGACGACCATAAGGTGCCCGAGGCAGTAATAGACCCTTGGAGACAAGTCGGCTGGAGGCCGATGTATTGAATGTCGACGCAATTTGAGTGTTCCATCGGCATTAGGAGGCCCTGAACGTTACAATTAACTATCATTTTTGCGTCGGATTCGAAAATCTAGACTCACAGGAGAACGACCATAAGGTGCCCGAGGCAGCAATAGACCCTTGGAGACAAGTCGGCTGGAGGCCGATGTATTGAATCTCGACGCAATTTGAGTGTTCCATCGTCATTACAAGGATTGGAACGTTACAATTAACTATCATTTTGCGTCGGATTCGAAAATCTAGACTCACAGGATAACGACCATAAGGTGCCCGAGGCAGCAATAGACCCTTGGAGAGAAGTCGGCTGGAGAACGATGTATATAATCTCGACGCAATTTGAGAGTTCCAACGTCATTAGGCGGCCCTGAACGCTACAATTAACTATCATTTTTGCGTCGGATTCGAAAATCTAGACTCACAGGAGAAGGATCATATTGTGCCCGAGACAGCAATATCCCCTTGGAGACAAGTCGGCTGGAGGACGATGTATTGAATCTCGACGCAATTTGAGTGTCCGATCTTCATTAGGAGGCCCTAAACGTTACAATTAACTATCATTTTTGCGTCGGATTCGATAATCTAAACTCACAGGGGAACGACCATACGGTGACCAAGGCAGCAACACCCTTGGAGACAAGTCGGCGGGAGGCCGATGTATTGAATCTCGACGCAATTTGAGTGTTCCATCGTCATTAGGCGGCCCTGAACGTTACAATTAACTATCATTTTTGCGTCGGATTCGAAAATCTAGACTCACAGGAGAACGACCATAAGGTGCCCGAGGCAGCAATAGACCCTTGGAGACAAGTCGGCTGGAGGCCGATGTATTGAATCTCGACACAATTTGAGTGTTTCATCGGCATTACGTTATAATTAACTATCATTTTTGCGTCGGATTCGATAATCTAAACTCGCAGGAGAACGACCATAAGGTGCCCGAGGCAGCAATAGACCCTTGGAGACAAGTCGGCTGGAGGCCGATGTATTGAATCTCGACGCAATTTGAGTGTTCCATCGTCATTACAAGGCCCTGAACGTTACAATTAACTATCATTTTTGCGTCGGATTCGAAAATCTAGACTCACAGGAGGACGACCATAAGGTGCCCGAGGCAGTAATAGACCCTTGGAGACAAGTCGGCTGGAGGCCGATGTATTGAATGTCGACGCAATTTGAGTGTTCCATCGGCATTAGGAGGCCCTGAACGTTACAATTAACTATCATTTTTGCGTCGGATTCGAAAATCTAGACTCACAGGAGAACGACCATAAGGTGCCCGAGGCAGCAATAGACCCTTGGAGACAAGTCGGCTGGAGGCCGATGTATTGAATCTCGACGCAATTTGAGTGTTCCATCGTCATTACAAGGATTGGAACGTTACAATTAACTATCATTTTGCGTCGGATTCGAAAATCTAGACTCACAGGATAACGACCATAAGGTGCCCGAGGCAGCAATAGACCCTTGGAGAGAAGTCGGCTGGAGAACGATGTATATAATCTCGACGGAATTTGAGAGTTCCAACGTCATTAGGCGGCCCTGAACGCTACAATTAACTATCATTTTTGCGTCGGATTCGAAAATCTAGACTCACAGGAGAAGGATCATATTGTGCCCGAGACAGCAATATCCCCTTGGAGACAAGTCGGCTGGAGGACGATGTATTGAATCTCGACGCAATTTGAGTGTCCGATCTTCATTAGGAGGCCCTAAACGTTACAATTAACTATCATTTTTGCGTCGGATTCGATAATCTAAACTCACAGGGGAACGACCATACGGTGCCCAAGGCAGCAACACCCTTGGAGACAAGTCGGCGGGAGGCCGATGTATTGAATCTCGACGCAATTTGAGTGTTCCATCGTCATTAGGCGGCCCTGAACGTTACAATTAACTATCATTTTTGCGTCGGATTCGAAAATCTAGACTCACAGGAGAACGACCATAAGGTGCCCGAGGCAGCAATAGACCCTTGGAGACAAGTCGGCTGGAGGCCGATGTATTGAATCTCGACACAATTTGAGTGTTTCATCGGCATTACGTTATAATTAACTATCATTTTTGCGTCGGATTCGATAATCTAAACTCACAGGAGAACGACCATAAGGTGCCCGAGGCAGCAATAGACCCTTGGAGACAAGTCGGCTGGAGGCCGATGTATTGAATCTCGACGCAATTTGAGTGTTCCATCGTCATTACAAGGCCCTGAACGTTACAATTAACTATCATTTTTGCGTCGGATTCGAAAATCTAGAACCACAGGAGGACGACCATAAGGTGCCCGAGGCAGTAATAGACCCTTGGAGACAAGTCGGCTGGAGGCCGATGTATTGAATGTCGACGCAATTTGAGTGTTCCATCGGCATTAGGAGGCCCTGAACGTTACAATTAACTATCATTTTTGCGTCGGATTCGAAAATCTAGACTCACAGGAGAACGACCATAAGGTGCCCGAGGCAGCAATAGACCCTTGGAGACAAGTCGGCTGGAGGCCGATGTATTGAATCTCGACGCAATTTGAGTGTTCCATCGTCATTACAAGCATTGGAACGTTACAATTAACTATCATTTTGCGTCGGATTCGAAAATCTAGACTCACAGGATAACGACCATAAGGTGCCCGAGGCAGCAATAGACCCTTGGAGAGAAGTCGGCTGGAGAACGATGTATATAATCTCGACGCAATTTGAGAGTTCCAACGTCATTAGGCGGCCCTGAACGCTACAATTAACTATCATTTTTGCGTCGGATTCGAAAATCTAGACTCACAGGAGAAGGATCATATTGTGCCCGAGACAGCAATATCCCCTTGGAGACAAGTCGGCTGGAGGACGATGTATTGAATCTCGACGCAATTTGAGTGTCCGATCTTCATTAGGAGGCCCTAAACGTTACAATTAACTATCATTTTTGCGTCGGATTCGATAATCTAAACTCACAGGGGAACGACCATACGGTGCCCAAGGCAGCTATTGACCCTTGGAGACAAGTCGGATGGAGGACGATGTATTGGATCGCGACGCAAAATGAGTGTTCCATCGTCATTAGGAGGCCCTGAATGTTACAATTAACTATCAGTTTTTCGTCGGATTCGATAATCTAAACTCACAGGAGAACGACCATAAGGTGCCCGAGGCAGCAATAGACCCTTGGACACAAGTCGGCTGGAGGCCGATGTATTGATCTCGACGCAATTTGAGTGTTCCATCGTCATTACAAGGCCCTGAACGTTAGAATTAACTATCAGTTTCGCGTCGGATTCGAAAATCTACTCACAGGAGAAGTTCATACGGTGCTCGAGACAGCAATATCCCCTTGGAGAAAAGTCGGCTGGAGGACGATGTATTGAATCTCGACGCAATTTGAGTGTAGAATCGTCATTAGGACGCCCTAAACGTTACAATTAACTATCAGTTTTGCGTCGGATTCGATAATCTAAACTCACAGGGGAACGACCATACGGTGCCCGAGGCAGCTATTGACCCTTGGAGAAGTCGGTTGGAGGACGATGTATTGAATCTCGACGCAATTTGAGAGTTCTATCGTCATCAGGAGGCGCTGAACGTTACTATTCACTATCATTTTTGCGTCGGATTCGAAAATCAAGACTCACAGGAGAACGACCATAAGGTGCCCGAGGCAGCATTATTAGACCCTTGGAGACAAGTCGGCTGGAGGACGATGTATTGAATCTCGTCGCAATTTGGGTGTCCCATCGGCATTACAAGGCCCTAAACGTTACAATTAACTATCATTTTTGCGTCGGATTCGATAATCTAAACTCACAGGAGAACGACCATAAGGTGCCCGAGGCAGCAACACCCTTGGAGACAAGTCGGCGGGAGGCCGATGTATTGAATCTCGACGCAATTTGAGTGTTCCATCGTCATTACTTGGCCCTGAACGTTACAATTAACTATCATTTTTGCGTCGGATTCGAAAATCTAGACTCACAGGAGAACGACCATAAGGTGCCCGAGGCAGCAATAGACCCTTGGAGACAAGTCGGCTGGAGGCCGACGTATTAAATGTCGACGCAATTTGAGTGTTCCATCGGCATTAGGAGGCGCTGAACGTTACAATGCACTATCATTTTTGCCGCGGATTCGAAAATCTAAACTCACAGGGGAACGACCATACGGTGCCCGAGGCAGCTATTGACCCTTGGAGACAAGTCGGTTGGAGGACGATGTATTGGATCGCGACGCAAAATGAGTGTTCCATCGTCATTAGGAGGCCCTGAATGTCACAATTAACTATCAGTTTTTCGTCGGATTCGAAAATCTAAACTCACAGGAGAACGACCATAAGGTGCCCGAGGCAGCAATAGACCCTTGGAGACAAGTCGGCTGGAGGCCGATGTATTGATCTCGACGCAATTTGAGTGTTCCATCGTTATTACATGGCCCTGAACGTTAGAATTAACTATCAGTTTCGCGTCGGATTCGAAAATCTACTCACAGGAGAAGTTCATACGGTGCTCGAGACAGCAATATCCCCTTGGAGACAAGTCGGCTGGAGGACGATGTATTGAATCTCGACGCAATTTGAGTGTTCAATCGTCATTAGGAGGCCCTAAACGTTACAATTAACTATCATTTTTGCGTCGGATTCGATAATCTAAACTCACAGGGGAAAGACCATACGGTGCCCGAGGCAGCTATTGACCCTTGGAGACAAGTCGGTTGGAGGACGATGTATTGGATCGCGACGCAAAATGAGTGTCCCATCGTCATTAAAAGGCCCTGAACGTTACAATTAACTATCATTTATGCGTCGGATTCGAACTTCTACTCACAGGAGAATTTCATACGGTGCTCGAGACAGCAATATCCCCTTGGAGACAAGTCCGCTGGAGGCCGATGTATTCAATCTCGACGCAATTTGAGAGTTCCATCGGCATTAGGAGGCCATGAACGTTACTATTCACTATCATTTTTGCGTCGGATTCGATAATCTAAACTCACAGGAGAACGACCATAAGGTGCCCGAGGCAGCAACTCCCTTGGAGACAAGTCGGCGGGAGGCCGATGTATTGAATCTCGACGCAATTTGAGTGTTCCATCGGCATTAGGAGGCCCTGAACGTTACAATTAACTATCATTTTTGCGTCGGATTCGAAAATCTAGACTCACAGGAGAACGACCATAAGGTGCCCGAGGCAGCAATAGACCCTTGGAGACAAGTCGGCTGGAGGCCGATGTATTGATCTCGACGCAATTTGAGTGTTCCATCGTCATTACAAGGCCCTGAACGTTAGAATTAACTATCAGTTTCGCGTCGGATTCGAAAATCTACTCACAGGAGAAGTTCATACGGTGCTCGAGACAGCAATATCCCCTTGGAGACAAGTCGGCTGGAGGACGATGTATTGAATCTCGACGCAATTTGAGTGTCCAATCGTCATTAGGACGTCCTAAACGTTACAATTAACTATCATTTTTGCGTCGGATTCGATAATCTAAACTCACAGGGGAACGACCATACGGTGCCCGAGGCAGCTATTGACCCTTGGAGACAAGTCGGTTGGAGGACGACGTATTGGATCGCGACGCAAAATGAGTGTCCCATCGTCATTAAAAGGCCCTGAACGTTACAATTAACTGTCATTTATGCGTCGGATTCGAAAATCTACTCACAGGAGAGGTTCATACGGTGCTCGAGACAGCAATATCCCCTTGGAGACAAGTCCGCTGGAGGCCGATGTATTGAATCTCGACGCAATTTGAGAGTTCCATCGGCATTAGGAGGCCATGAACGTTACAATTAACTATCATTTTTGCGTCGGATTCGAAAATCTAGACTTACAAGAGAACGAACATAAGGTGCCCGAGGCAGCATTAGACCCTTGGAGACAAGTCGGCTGTAGGACGATGTATTGAATCCCGACGCAATTTGAGAGTTCTTCGTCACCAGGAGGCGCTGAACGTTACAATTCACTATCATTTTTGCGTCGGATTCGAAAATCTAGACTCACAGGAGAACGACCATAAGGTGCCCGAGGCAGCATTAGACCCTTGGAGACAAGTCGGCTGGAGGACGATGTATTGAATCTCGTCGCAATTTGAGTGTCCCATCGTCATTACAAGGCCCTAAACGTTACAATTAACTATCATTTTTGCGTCGGATTCGATAATCTAAACTCACAGGAGAACGACCATAAGGTGCCCGAGGCAGCAACACCCTTGGAGACAAGTCGGCGGGAGGCCGATGTATTGAATCTCGACGCAATTTGAGTGTTTCATCGTCATTAGGCGGCCCTGAACGTTACAATTAATTATCATTTTTGCGTCGGATTCGGAAATCTAGACTTACAAGGGAACGACCATAAGGTGCCCGAGGCAGCATTAGACCCTTGGAGACAAGTCGGCTGGAGGACGATGTATTGAATCTCGACGCAATTTGAGAGTTCTATCGACATCAGGAGGCGCTGAACGTTACTATTCACTATCATTTTTGCGTCGGATTCGAAAATCTAGACTCACAGGAGAACGACCATAAGGTGCCCGAGGCAGCATTAGACCCTTGGAGACAAGTCGGCTGGAGGACGATATATTGAATCTCGTCGCAATTTGAGTGTCCCATCGTCATTACAAGGCCCTAAACGTTACAATTAACTATCATTTTTGCCTCGGATTCGATAATCTAAACTCACAGGAGAACGACCATAATGTGCCCGAGGCAGCAATAGACCCATGGAGACAAGTCGGCTGGAGGCCGATGTATTGAATCTCGACGCAATTTGAGTGTTCCATCGTCATTACAAAGCCCTGAACGTTACAATTAACTATCATTTTTGTGTCGGAATCGAAAATCTAGACTCACAGGAGAACGACCATAAGGTGCCCGAGGCAGCAATATACCTTTGGAGGCAAGTCGGCTGGAGGCCAATGTATTGAATCTCGACGCAATTTGAGTGTTCCATCGGCATTACAAGGCCCTGAACGTTACAATTAACTATCATTTTTGCGTCGGATTCGAAAATCTATACTCACAGGAGAACGACCATAAGCTGCCCGAGGCAGCAACAACCCCTTGGAGACAAGTCGGCTGGAGGACGATGTATTGAATCTCGACGCAATTTGAGTGTTCCATCGTCATTACAAGGCCCTGAACGTTACAATTAACTATCATTTTTGCGTCGGATTCGAAAATCTAAACTCACAGGAGAACGACCATAAGGTGCCCGAGGCAGCAATAGACCCTTGGAGACAAGTCGGCTGGAGGACGATGTATTGGATCGCGACGCAATTTGAGTCTTCTATCGTCATTAGGAGGCGCTGAACGTTACAATTCACTATCATTTTTGCGTCGGATTCGAAAATCTAGACTCACAGGAGAAGGACCATGTGGTGCCCGAGGCAGCGATATCCCCTTGGAGACAAGTCGGCTGGAGGCCGATGTATTGAATCTCGACGCAATTTGACTGTTCCATCGTCATTACAAGGCCCTGAACGTTACAATTAACTATCATTTTTGCGTCGGATTCGAAAATCTAGACTCACAGGAGAACGACCAAAAGGTGCCCGAGGCAGCAATAGACCCTTGGAGACAAGTCGGCTGGAGGCCGATGTATTGAATCTCGACACAATTTGAGTGTTTCATCGGCATTAGGAGGCCCTGAACGTTATAATTAACTATCATTTTTGCGTCGGATTCGATAATCTAAACTCACAGGAGAACGACCATAAGGTGCCCGAGGCAGCAATAGACCCTTGGAGACAAGTCGGCTGGAGGCCGATGTATTGAATCTCGACGCAATTTGAGTGTTCCATCGTCATTACAAGGCCCTGAACGTTACAATTAACTATCATTTTTGCGTCGGATTCGAAAATCTAGACTCACAGGAGGACGACCATAAGGTGCCCGAGGCAGTAATAGACCCTTGGAGACAAGTCGGCTGGAGGCCGATGTATTGAATGTCGACGCAATTTGGGTGTTCCATCGGCATTAGGATGCCCTGAACGTTACAATTAACTATCATTTTTGCGTCGGATTCGAAAATCTAGACTCACAGGAGAACGACCATAAGGTGCCCGAGGCAGCAATAGACCCTTGGAGACAAGTCGGCTGGAGGCCGATGTATTGAATCTCGACGCAATTTGAGTGTTCCATCGTCATTACAAGGATTGGAACGTTACAATTAACTATCATTTTGCGTCGGATTCGAAAATCTAGACTCACAGGATAACGACCATAAGGTGCCCGAGGCAGCAATAGACCCTTGGAGACAAGTCGGCTGGAGGACGATGTATATAATCTCGACGCAATTTGAGAGTTCCAACGTCATTAGGCGGCCCTGAACGCTACAATTAACTATCATTTTTGCGTCGGATTCGAAAATCTAGACTCACAGGAGAAGGATCATATTGTGCCCGAGACAGCAATATCCCCTTGGAGACAAGTCGGCTGGAGGACGATGTATTGAATCTCGACGCAATTTGAGTGTCCGATCTTCATTAGGAGGCACTAAACGTTACAATTAACTATCATTTTTGCGTCGGATTCGATAATCTAAACTCACAGGGGAACGACCATACGGTACCCAAGGCAGCTATTGACCCTTGGAGACAAGTCGGATGGAGGACGATGTATTGGATCGCGACGCAAAATGAGTGTTCCATCGTCATTAGGAGGCCCTGAATGTTACAATTACCTATCAGTTTTTCGTCGGATTCGAAAATCTAAACTCACAGGGGTACGACCATAAGGTGCCCGAGGCAGCAATAGACCCTTGGAGACAAGTCGGCTGGAGGCCGATGTATTGATCTCGACGCAATTTGAGTGTTCCATCGTCATTACAAGGCCCTGAACGTTAGAATTAACTATCAGTTTCGCGTCGGATTCGAAAATCTACTCACAGGAGAAGTTCATACGGTGCTCGAGACAGCAATATCCCCTTGGAGACAAGTCCGCTGGAGGCCGATGTATTGAATCTCGACGCAATTTGAGAGTTCAATCGGCATTAGGAGGCCATGAACGTTACAACTAACTATCATTTTTGCGTCGGATTCGAAAATCTAGACTTACAAGAGAACGACCATAAGGTGCCCAAGGCAGCTTTAGACCCTTGGAGACAAGTCAGCTGGAGGACGATGTATTGAATCTCGACGCAATTTGAGAGTTCTATCGTCATCAGGAGGCGCTGAACGTTACTATTCACTATCATTTTTGCGTCGGATTCGAAAATCAAGACTCACAGGAGAACGACCATAAGGTGCTTGAGGCAGCATTAGACCCTTGGAGACAAGTCGGCTGGAGGACGATGTATTGAATCTCGACGCAATTTGAGTGTTCAATCGTCATTAGGAGGCCCTAAACGTTACAATTAAATATCATTTTTGCGTCGGATTCGATAATCTAAACTCACAGGGGAAGGACCATACGGTGCCCGAGGCAGCTATTGACCCTTGGAGACAAGTCGGTTGGAGGACGATGTATTGGATCGCGACGCAAAATGAGTGTCCCATCGTCATTAAAAGGCCCTGAACGTTACAATTAACTATCATTTATGCGTCGGATTCGAACATCTACTCACAGGAGAATTTCATACGGTGCTCGAGACAGCAATATCCCCTTGGAGACAAGTCCGCTGGAGGCCGATGTATTCTATCTCGACGCAATTTGAGAGTTCCATCGGCATTAGGAGGCCATGAACGTTACAATTAACTATCATTTTTGCGTCGGATTCGAAAATCTAGACTTACAAGAGAACGAACATAAGGTGCCAGAGGCAGCATTAGACCCTTGGAGACAAGTCGGCTGGAGGACGATGTATTGAATCCCGACGCAATTTGAGAGTTCTTCGACACCAGGAGGCGCTGAACGTTACTATTCACTATCATTTTTGCGTCGGATTCGAAAATCTAGACTCACAGGAGAACGACCATAAGGTGCCCGAGGCAGCATTAGACCCTTGGAGACAAGTCGGCTGGAGGACGATGTATTGAATCTCGTCGCAATTTGAGTGTCCCATCGTCATTACAAGGCCCTAAACGTTACAATTAACTATCATTTTTGCGTCGGATTCGATAATCTAAACTCACAGGAGAACGACCATAAGGTGCCCGAGGCAGCAACACCCTTGGAGACAAATCGGCGGGAGGCCGATGTATTGAATCTCGACGCAATTTGAGTGTTCCATCGTCATTACATGGCCCTGAACGTTACAATTAACTATCATTTTTGCGTCGGATTCGAAAATCTAGACTCACAGGAGAACGACCATAAGGTGCCCGAGGCAGCAATAGACCCTTGGAGACAAATCGGCTGGAGACCGATGTATTGAATCTCGACGCAATTTGAGTGTCCCATCGTCATTAGGAGGCCCTAAACGTTACTATTAACTATCATTTATGCGTCGAATTCGATAATCTAAACTCACAGGGGAACGACCATACGGTGCCCGAGGCAGCTATTGACCCTTGGAGACAAGTCGGTTGGAGGACGATGTATTGGATCGCGACGCAAAATGAGTGTTCCATCGTCATTAGGAGGCCCTGAATGTTACAATTAACTATCAGTTTTTCGTCGGATTCGAAAATCTAAACTCACAGGAGAACGACCATAAGGTGCCCGAGGCAGCAATAGACCCTTGGAGACAAGTCGGCTGGAGGCCGATGTATTGATCTCGACGCAATTTGAGTGTTCCATCGTCATTACATGGCCCTGAACGTTAGAATTAACTATCAGTTTCGCGTCGGATTCGAAAATCTACTCACAGGAGAAGTTCATACGGTGCTCGAGACAGCAATATCCCCTTGGAGACAAGTCGGCTGGAGGACGATGTATTGAATCTCGACGCAATTTGAGTGTTCAATCGTCATTAGGAGGCCCTAACGTTACAATTAACTATCATTTTTGCGTCGGATTCGATAATCTAAACTCAAAGGGGAAAGACCATACGGTGCCCGAGGCAGCCATTGACCCTTGGAGACAAGTCGGTTGGAGGACGATGTATTGGATCGCGACGCAAAATGAGTGTCCCATCGTCATTAAAAGGCCCTGAACGTTACAATTAACTATCATTTATGCGTCGGATTCGAAAATCTACTCACAGGAGAAGTTCATACGGTGCTCGAGACAGCAATATCCCCTTGGAGACAAGTCCGCTGGAGGCCGATGTATTGAATCTCGACGCAATTTGAGAGTTCCATCGGCATTAGGAGGCCATGAACGTTACAATTAACTATCATTTTTGCCTCGGATTCGGTAATCTAAACTCACAGGAGAACGACCATAAGGTGCCCGAGGCAGCAACACCCTTGGAGACAAGTCGGCGGGAGGCCGATGTATTGAATCTCGACGCAATTTGAGTGTTCCATCGTCATTACATGGCCCTGAAGTTTACAATTAACTATCATTTTTGCGTCGGATTCGAAAATCTAGACTCACAGGAGAACGACCATAAGGTGCCCGAGGCAGCAATAGACCCTTGGAGACAAGTCGGCTGGTGGCCGATGTATTGAATCTCGACGCAATTTGAGTGTTCCATCGGCATTAGGAGGCCCTGAACGTTACAATTAACTATCATTTTTGCGTCGGATTCGAAAATCTAGACTTACAAGAGAACGACCATAAAGTGCCCGAGGCAGCATTCGACCCTTGGAGAGAAGTGGGCTTGAGGACGATGTATTGGATCGCGATTCAATTTGAGTGTTCCATCGTCATTAGGAGGCCCTGAATGTTACAATTAACTATCAGTTTTTCGTCGGATTCGAAAATCTAGACTCACAGCAGACGAACCATTTGGTGCCCGAGGCAGCAATATCCCCTTGGAGACAAATCGGCTGGAGGACGAAGAATTGAATCCCGACGCAGTTTGAGTCTTCTATCGTCATTAGGAGGCCCTGAACGTTACAATTAACTATCATTTTTGCGTCGGATTCGATAATCTAAACTCACAGGGGAACGACCATACGGTGCCGACCCTTGGAGACAAGTCGGTTGGAGGACGATGTATTGGATCGCGACGCAAAATGAGTGTTCCATCGTCATTAGGAGGCTCTGAATGTTACAATTAACTATCAGTTTTTCGTCGGATTCGAAAATCTAAACTCACAGGAGAACGCCCATAAGGTGCCCGAGGCAGCAATAGACCGTTGGAGACAAGTCGGCTGGAGGCCGATGTATTGATTCTCGACGCAATTTGAGTGTTCCATCGTCATTACAAGGGCCTGAACGTCACAATTAACTATCATTTTTGCGTCGGATTCGAAAATCTAGACTCACAGGAGAACGATAATAAGGTGCCCGAGGCAGCAATAGACCCTTGGAGACAAGTCGGCTGGAGGCCGATGTATTGAATCTCGACGCAATTTGAGTCTTCTATCGTCATTAGGAGGCGCTGAACGTTACAATTCACTATCATTTTTGCGTCGGATTCGAAAATCTAGACTTACAAGAGAACGACCATAAAGTGCATGAGGCAGCATTAGATCCTTGGAGACAAGTCGGCTGGAGGACGATGTATTGGATCGCGACGCAATTTGAGTGTTCCATCGTCATTAGGAGGCCCTGAATGTTACAATTAACTATCATTTTTGCGTCGGATTCGAAAATATAGACTCACAGGAGAACGACCATAAGGTGCCCGAGGCAGGAATAGACCCTTGGAGACAAGTCGGCTGGAGGCCGATGTATTGAATCTCGACGAAATTTGAGTGTTCCATCGGCATTAGGAGGCCCTGAACGTTAAAATTAACTATCATTTTTGCGTCGGATTCGATAATCTAAACTCACAGGAGAAAGACCATACGGTGCCCGAGGCAGCAACAGACCCTTGGAGACAAGTCGGCTGGAGGACGATGTATTGAATCTCGACGCAATTTGAGTGTTCCATCGTCATTACAAGGCCCTGAACGTTACAATTAACTATCATTTTTGCGTCGGATTCGAAAATCTAGACTCACAGGAGAACGACCATAAGGTGTCCGAGGCAGCAATAGACCCTTGGAGACCAGTCGGCTGGAGGACGATGTATTGGATCGCGACGCAATTTGACTCTTCTATCGTCATTAGGAGGCGCTGAACGCTACAATTCACTATCATTTTTGCGTCGGATTAGAAAATCTAGACTCACAGGAGAAAGATCATATTGTGACCAAGACAGCAATATCCCCTTGGAGACAAGTCGGCTGGAGGACGATGAATTGAATCTCGACGCAATTTGAGAGTTCTGTCGTCATCAGGAGGCGCTGAACGTTACTATTCACTATCATTTTTGCGTCGGATTCGAAAATCTAGACTTACAGGAGAAGGATCACATGGTGCCCGAGGCAGCAACAGACCCTTGGAGACAAGTCGGCTGGAGGCCGATGTATTGAATATCGACGCAATTTGAGTGTTCCATCGTCATTAGGAGGCCCTGAACGTTATAATTAACTATCATTTTTGCGTCGGATTCGATAATCTAAACTCACAGGAGAACGACCATAACGTGCCCGAGGCAGCAATAGACCCTTGGAGACAAGTCGGCTGAAGGCCGATGTATTGAATCTCGACGCAATTTGAGTGTTCCACGTCATTACAAGGCCCTGAACGTTACAATTAACTATCATTTTTGCGTCGGATTCGAAAATCTAGACTCACAGGAGAACGACCATAAGGTGCCCGAGGCAGCAATAGACCCTTGGAGACAAGTCGGCTGGAGGCCGACGTATTGAATCTCGACGCAATTTGAGTGTTCCATCGTCATTACAAGGGCCTGAACGTCACAATTAACTATCATTTTTGCGTCGGATTCGAAAATCTAGACTCACAGGAGAACGATAATAAGGTGCCCGAGGCAGCAATAGACCCTTGGAGACAAGTCGGCTGGAGGCCGATGTATTGAATCTCGACGCAATTTGAGTGTTCCATCGGCATTAGGAGGCCCTGAACGTTAAAATTAACTATCATTTTTGCGTCGGATTCGAAAATCTACTCGCAGGAGAAGTTCATACGGTGCTCGAGACAGTATTATCCCCTTTGAGACAATTCCGCTGGTGGCCGATGTATTGAATCTCGACGCAATTTGAGAGTCCCATCGGCATTAGGAGGCCCCGAACGTTACAATTAACTATCATTTTTGCGGCGGATTCTAAAATCTAGACTTACAAGAGAACGACCATGAGGTGCCCGAGGCAGCATTAGACCCTTGGAGACCAGTCGGCTGGAGGACGATGTATTGAATCTCGACGCAAATTGAGAGTTCTATCGTCATCAGGAGGCGCTGAGCGTTACTATTCACTATCACTTTTGCGTCGGAGTCGAAAATCTAGACTTACAGGAGAAGGATCATATGGTGCCCGAGGCAGCAACAGACACTTGGAGACAAGTCGGCTGGAGGCCGATGTATTGAATCTCGTCGCAATTTGAGTGTTCCATCGTCATTACAAGGCCCTGAACGTTACAGTTAACTATCATTTTTGCGTCGGATTCGAAAATCTAAACTCACAGGACAACGACCATAAGGTGCCCGACGCAGCAATAGACCCCTGGAGACAAGTCGGCTGGAGGCCGATGTATTGAATATCGACGCAATTTGAGTGTTCCATCGGCATTAGGAGGCCCTGAACGTTATAATTAACTATCATTTTTGCGTCGGATTCGATAATCTAAACTCACAGGAGAACGACCATAAGGTGCCCGAGGCAGCAATAGACCTTTGGAGACAAGTCGGCTGGAGGACGATGTATTGAATCTCGACGCAATTTGAGAGTTCCATCGTCATTAGGCGGCCCTGAACGTTACAATTAACTATCATTTTTGCGTCGGATACGAAAATCTAGACTTACAAGAGAACGACCATAAAGTGCCCGAGGCAGCATTAGATCCTTGGAGACAAGTCGGCTGGAGGACGATGTATTGAATCTCGACGCAATTTGAGTGTTCCATCGGCATTAGGAGGCCCTGAACGTTAAAATTAACTATCATTTTTGCGTCGGATTCGATAATCTAAACTCACAGGAGCACGACCATACGGTGCCCGAGGCAGCAACAGACCCTTGGAGACAAGTCGGCTGGAGGACGATGTATTGAATTTCGACGCAATTTGAGTGTTCCATCGTCATTAGAAGGCCCTGAACGTTACAATTAACTATCATTTTTGCGTCGGATTCGAAAATCTAGACTCACAGGAGAACGACTATAAGGTGCCCGAGGCATCAATAGACCCTTGGAGACAAGTCGGCTGGAGGACGATGTATTGGATCGCGACGCAATTTCAGTCTTCTATCGTCATTAGGAGGCGCTGAACGTTACAATTCACTATCATTTATACGTCGGATTCGAAAATCTAGACTCACAGGAGAAGGACCATGTGGTGCCCGAGGCAGCGATATCCCCTTGGAGACAAGTCGGCTGGAGGCCGATGTATTGAATCTCGACGCAATTTGAGTGTTCCATCGTCATTAGAAGGCCCTGAAAGTTACAATGAACTATCATTTTTGCGTCGGATACGAAAATCTAGACCCACACGAGAACGACCATAAGGTACCGGAGGCAGCAATAGACCCTTGGAGACAAGTCGGCTGGAGGACTATGTATTGAATCTCGACGAAATTTGAGAGTTGCATCGTCATTAGGCGGCCCTGAACGTTACAATTAACTATCATTTTTGCGTCGGATTCGAAATTTTTGACTCACAGGAGAACGACCATAAGGTGCCCGAGGCAGCAATAGACCCCTGGAGACAAGTCGGCTGGAGGGCGATGTATTGAATCTCGACGCAATTTGAGTGTTCCATCGTCATTACAAGGGCCTGAACGTCACAATTAACTATCATTTTTGCGTCGGATTCGAAAATCTAGACTCACAGGAGAACGACCATAACGTGCCCAAGGCAGCAATAGACCCTTGGAGACAAGTCGGCTGGAGGCCGATGTATTGAATCCCGACGCAATTTGAGTGTTCCATTGGCATTAGGAGGCCCTGAACGTTAAAATTAACTATCATTTTTGCGTCGGATTCGAAAATCTACTCACAGGAGAAGTTCATACGGTGCTCGAGACAGCAATATTCCCTTGGAGACAATTCCGCTGGAGGCCGATGTATTGAATCTCGACGCAATTTGAGAGTCCCATCGGCATTAGGAGGCCATTAACGTTACAATTAACTATCATTTTTGCGTCGGATTCGATAATCTAAACTCACAGGAGAACGACCATAAGGTGCCCGAGGCAGCATTAGACCCTTGGAGACAAGTCGGCTGGAGGACGATGTATTGAATCTCGACGCAATTTGAGTGTCCCATCGTCACTACAAGGCCCTAAACGTTACAATTAACTATCATTTTTGCGTCGGATTCGATAATCTAAACTCACAGGAGAACGACCATAAGGTGCCCGAGGCAGCAACAGACACTTGGAGACAAGTCGGCGGGAGGCCGATGTATTGAATCTCGACGCAATTTGAGTGTTCCATCGTCATTACAAGGCCCTAAACGTTACAATTAACTATCATTTTTGCGTCGGATTCGAAAATCTAGACTAACAGGAGAAGGATCATATGGTGCCCGAGGCAGCAACAGACCCTTGGAGACAAGTCGGCTGGAGGCCGATGTATTGAATATCGACGCAATTTGAGTGTAACATCGTCATTAGGAGGCCCTAAACGTTACAATTAACTATAATTTTTGCGTCGGATTCGATAATCTAAACTCACAGGAGAACGACCATAAGGTGCCCGAGGCAGCATTAGACCCTTGGAGACAAGTCGGCTGGAGGACGATGTATTGAATCTCGACGCAATTTGAGTGTCCCATCGTCATTACAAGGCCCTAAACGTTACAATTAACTATCATTTTTGCGTCGGATTCGATAATCTAAACTCACAGGAGAACGACCATAAGGTGCCCGAGGCAGCAACAGACACTTGGAGACAAGTCGGCGGGAGGCCGATGTATTGAATCTCGACGCAATTTGAGTGTTCCATCGTCATTACAAGGCCCTGAACGTTACAGTTAACTATCATTTTTGCGTCGAATTCGAAAACCTAAACTCACAGGACAACGACCATAAGGTGCCCGACGCAGCAATAGACCCCTGGAGACAAGTCGGCTGGAGGCCGATGTATTGAATATCGACGCAATTTGAGTGTTCCATCGTCATTACAAGGCCCTGAACCTTACAATTAACTATCAGTTTCGCGTCGGATTCGAAAATCTACTCACAGGAGAAGTTCATACGGTGCTCGAGACAGCAATATACCCCTTGGAGACAAATCGGCTGGAGGACGATGTATTGAATCTCGACGCAATTTGAGTCTTCTATCGTTATTAGGAGGCGCTGAACGTTACAATTCACTATCATTTTTGCGTCGGATTCGATAATCTAAACTCACAGGAGAACGACCATAAGGTGCCCGAGGCAGCAATAGACCTTTGGAGACAAGTCGGCTGGAGGACGATGTATTGAATCTCGACGCAATTTGAGAGTTCCATCGTCATTAGGCGGCCCTGAACGTTACAATTAACTATCATTTTTGCGTCGGATTCGAAAATCTAGACTTACAAGAGAACGACCATAAGGTGCCCGAGGCAGCATTAGATCCTTGGAGACAAGTCGGCTGGAGGACGATGTATTGGATCGCGACGCAATTTTAGTGTTCCATCGTTATTAGGAGGCCCTGAATGTTACAATTAACTATCATTTTTGCGTCGGATTCGAAAATCTAGACTCACAGGACAACGACCATAAGGTGCCCGAGGCAGCAATAGACCCTTGGAGACAAGTCGGCTGGAGGCCGATGTATTGAATCTCGACGCAATTTGAGTGTTCCATCGTCATTAGGAGGCCCTGAACGTTAAAATTAACTATCATTTTTGCGTCGGATTCGATAATCTAAACTCACAGGAGAACGACCATAAGGTGCCGGAGGCAGCAATAGACCCTTGGAGACAAGTCGGCTGGAGGACAATGTATTGGATCGCGAAGCAATTTGAGTCTTCTAACGTCATTAGGAGGCGCTGAACGTTACAATTCACTATCATTTATGCGTCGGATTCGAAAATCTAGACTCACAGGAGAAGAACCATGTGGTGCCCGAGGCAGCGATATCCCCTTGGAGACAAGTCGGCTGGAGGCCGATGTATTGAATCTCGACGCAATTTGAGTGTTCCATCGGCATTAGGAGGCCCTGAACGTTAAAATTAACGATCATTTTTGCGTTGGATTCGATAATCTAAACTCACAGGAGAACGACCATACGGTGCCCGAGGCAGCAACAGACCCTTGGAGACAAGTCGGCTGGAGGACGATGTATTGAATCTCGACGAAATTTGAGTGTTCCATCGTCATTAGGCGGCCCTGATCGTTACAATTAACTATCATTTTGGCGTCGGATTCGATAATCTAAACTCACAGGGGAACGACCATACGGTGCCCGAGGCAGCCATTGACCCTTGGAGACAAGTCGGTTGGAGGACGATGTATTGGATCGCGACGCAAAATGAGTGTTCCATCGTCATTAGGAGGCCCTGAATGTTACAATTAACTATCAGTTTTTCGTCGGATTCGAAAATCTAAACACACAGGAGAACGACCATAAGGAGCCGGAGGCAGCAATAGACCCTTGGAGACAAGTCGGCTGGAGGACAATGTATTGGATCGCGAAGCAATTTGAGTCTTCTAACGTCATTAGGAGGCGCTGAACGTTACAATTCACTATCATTTATGCGTCGGATTCGAAAATCTAGACTCACAGGAGAAGAACCATGTGGTGCCCGAGGCAGCGATATCCCCTTGGAGACAAGTCGGCTGGAGGCCGATGTATTGAATCTCGACGCAATTTGAGTGTTCCATCGTCATTAGAAGGCCCTGAAAGTTACAATTAACTATTATTTTTGCGTCGGATACGAAAATCTAGACTCACAGGAGAACGACCATAAGGTGCCGGAGGCAGCAATAGACCCTTGGAGACAAGTCGGGTGGAGGACGATGTATTGGATCGCGACGCAATTTGAGTGTTCCATCGTCATTAGGAGGCCCTGAATGTTACAATTAACTATCAGTTATGTGCCGGAATGGAAAATAGATACTCACAGGAGAAGGATCATATTGTGCCCGAGACAGCAATATCCCCTTGGAGACAAGTCGGCTGGAGGACGATGTATTGAATCTCGACGCAATTTGAGTGTCCCATCGTCATTAGGAGGCCCTAAACGTTACAATTAACTATAATTTTTGCGTCGGATTCGATAATCTAAACTCACAGGGGAACGACCATACGGTGCCCGAGGCAGCTATTGACCCTTGGAGACAAGTCGGTTGGAGGACGATGTATTGGATCGCGACGCAAAATGAGTGTTCCATTGTCATTACAAGGCACTGAACGTTACAATTAACTATCATTTTTGCGTCGGATTCGAAAATCTAGACTCACAGGAGAAGGATCATATTGTGCCCGAGACAGCAATAGACCCTTGGAGACAAGTCGGCTGGAGGCCGATGTATTGAATCTCGACGCAATTTGAGTGTTCCATCGGCATTAGGAGGCCCTAAACGTTAAAATTAACGATCATTTTTGCGTCGGATTCGATAATCTAAACTCACAGGAGAACGACCATACGGTGCCCGAGGCAGCAACAGACCCTTGGAGACAAGTCGGTTGGAGGACGATGTATTGGATCGCGACGCAAAATGAGTGTTCCATCGTCATTAGGAGGCCCTGAATGTTACAATTAACTATCAGTTTTTCGTCGGATTCGAAATTCTAAACTCCCAGGAGAACGACCATAAGGTGCCCGAGACAAATCGGCTGGAGGACGATGTATTGAATCTCGACGCAATTTGAGTCTTCTATCGTCATTAGGAGGCGCTGAACGTTAGAATTCACTATCATTTTTGCGTCGGATACGAAAATCTAGACTCACAGGGGAACGACCATACGGTGCCGGAGGCAGCAATAGACCCTTGGAGACAAGTCGGCTGGAGGACTATGTATTGAATCTCGACGCAATTTGAGAGTTCCATCGTCATTAGGCGGCCCTGAACGTTACAATTAACTATCATTTTGGCGTCGGATTCGTAAATCTAGACTTACAAGAGAACGACCATAAAGTGCCCGAGGCAGCATTAGACCCTTGGAGACAAGTCGGCTGGAGGACGATGTATTGGATCGCGACGCAATTTGAGTGTTCCATCGTCATTTGGAGGCCCTGAATGTTACAATTAACTATCAGTTATGTGTCGGAATGGAAAATAGATACTCACAGGAGAAGGATCATTTGTGCCCGAGACAGCAATTTCCCCTTGGAGACAAGTCGGCTGGAGGACGATGTATTGAATCTCGACGCAATTTGAGTGTCCCATCGTCATTAGGAGGCCCTAAACGTTACAATTAACTATCATTTTTGCGTCGGATTCGATAATCTAAACTCACAGGGGAACGACCATACGGTGCCCGAGGCAGCTATTGACCCTTGGAGACAAGTCGGTTGGAGGACGATGTATTGGATCGCGACGCAAAATGAGTGTGCCATTGTCATTACAAGGCCCTGAACGTTACAATTAACTATCATTTTTGCGTCGGATTCGAAGATCTAGACTCACAGCAGACGAACCATTTGTTGCCCGAGGCAGCAATATCCCCTTGGAGACTAATCGGCTGGAGGACGATGTATTGAATCCCGACGCAATTTGAGTCTTCTATCGTCATTAGGAGGCGCTGAACGTTACAATTCACTATCATTTTTGCGTCGGATTCGAAAATCTAGACTCACAGGAGAAGGATCAAATTGTGCCCGAGACAGCAATATCCCCTAGGAGACAAGTCGGCTGGAGGACGATGTATTGAATCTCGACGCAATTTGAGTGTCCCATCGTCATTACGAGGCCCTAAACGTTACAATTAACTATCATTTTTGCGTCGGATTCGATAATTTAAACTCACAGGGGAGCGACCATACGGTGCCCGAGGCAGCTATTGACCCTTGGAGACAAGTGGGATGGAGGACGATGTATTGGATCGCGACGCAAAATGAGTGTTCCATTGTCATTACAAGGCCCTGAACGTTACAATTAACTATGATTTTTGCGTCGGATTCGAAAATCTAGACGAGAACGACCATAAGGTGCCCGAGGCAGCAATAGACCCTTGGAGACAAGTCGGCTGGAGGCCGATGTATTGAATCTCGACGCAATTTGAGTGTTCCATCGGGATTAGGAGGCCCTGAACGTTAAAATTAACGATCATTTTTGCGTCGGATTCGATAATCTAAACTCACAGGAGAACGACCATACGGTGCCCGAGGCAGCAACAGACCCTTGGAGACAAGTCGGCTGGAGGACGATGTATTGAATCTCGACGAAATTTGAGTGTTCCATCGTCATTAGGCGGCCCTGATCGTTACAATTAACTATCATTTTGGCGTCGGATTCGATAATCTAAACTCACAGGGGAACGACCATACGGTGCCCGAGGCAGCCATTGACCCTTGGAGACAAGTCGGTTGGAGGACGATGTATTGGATCGCGACGCAAAATGAGTGTTCCATCGTCATTAGGAGGCCCTGAATGTTACAATTAACTATCAGTTTTTCGTTGGATTCGAAAATCTAAACACACAGGAGAACGACCATAAGGAGCCGGAGGCAGCAATAGACCCTTGGAGACAAGTCGGCTGGAGGACAATGTATTGGATCGCGAAGCAATTTGAGTCTTCTAACGTCATTAGGAGGCGCTGAACGTTACAATTCACTATCATTTATGCGTCGGATTCGAAAATCTAGACTCACAGGAGAAGAACCATGTGGTGCCCGAGGCAGCGATATCCCCTTGGAGACAAGTCGGCTGGAGGCCGATGTATTGAATCTCGACGCAATTTGAGTGTTCCATCGTCATTAGAAGGCCCTGAAAGTTACAATTAACTATTATTTTTGCGTCGGATACGAAAATCTAGACTCACAGGAGAACGACCATAAGGTGCCGGAGGCAGCAATAGACCCTTGGAGACAAGTCGGCTGGAGGACGATGTATTGGATCGCGACGCAATTTGAGTGTTCCATCGTCATTAGGAGGCCCTGAATGTTACAATTAACTATCAGTTATGTGCCGGAATGGAAAATAGATACTCACAGGAGAAGGATCATATTGTGCCCGAGACAGCAATATCCCCTTGGAGACAAGTCGGCTGGAGGACGATGTATTGAATCTCGACGCAATTTGAGTGTCCCATCGTCATTAGGAGGCCCTAAACGTTACAATTAACTATAATTTTTGCGTCGGATTCGATAATCTAAACTCACAGGGGAACGACCATACGGTGCCCGAGGCAGCTATTGACCCTTGGAGACAAGTCGGTTGGAGGACGATGTATTGGATCGCGACGCAAAATGAGTGTTCCATTGTCATTACAAGGCACTGAACGTTACAATTAACTATCATTTTTGCGTCGGATTCGAAAATCTAGACTCACAGCAGACGAACCATTTGGTGCCCGAGGCGGCAATATCCCCTTGGAGACAAATCGGCTGGAGGACGATGTATTGAATCCCGACGCAATTTGAGTCTTCTATCGTCATTAGGAGGCGCTGAACGTTACAATTCACTATCATTTTTGCGTCGGATTCGAAAATCTAGACTCACAGGAGAAGGATCATATTGTGCCCGAGACAGCAATAGACCCTTGGAGACAAGTCGGCTGGAGGCCGATGTATTGAATCTCGACGCAATTTGAGTGTTCCATCGGCATTAGGAGGCCCTAAACGTTAAAATTAACGATCATTTTTGCGTCGGATTCGATAATCTAAACTCACAGGAGAACGACCATACGGTGCCCGAGGCAGCAACAGACCCTTGGAGACAAGTCGGCTGGAGGCCGATGTATTGAATCTCGACGCAATTTGAGTGTTCCATCGGCATTAGGAAGCCCTGAACGTTAAAATTAACTATCATTTTTGCGTCGGATTCGAAAATCTACTCACAGGAGAAGTTCATACGGTGCTCGAGACAGTAATATCCCCTTGGAGACAATTCCGCTGGAGGCCGATGTATTAAATATCGACGCAATTTGAGTGTTCCATCGTCATTAGGATGCCCTAAACGTTACAATTAACTTATAATTTTTGCGTCGGATTCGATAATCTAAACTCACAGGAGAACGAGCATAAGGTGCCCGAGGCAGCATTAGACCCTTGGAGACAAGTCGGCTGGAGGACGATGTATTGAATCTCGACGCAATTTAAGTGTCCCATCGTCATTACAAGGCCCTAAACGTTACAATTAACTATCATTTTTGCGTCGGATTCGATAATCTAAACTCACAGGAGAACGACCATAAGGTGCCCGAGGCAGCAACAGACCCTTGGAGACAAGTCGGCGGGAGGCCGATGTATTGAATCTCGACGCAATTTGAGTGTTCCATCGTCATTACAAGGCCCTGAACGTTACAATTAACTATCATTTTTGCGTCGGATTCGAAAATCTAGTCTTACAAGAGAACGACCATAAAGTGCCCGAGGCAGCATTAGATCCTTGGAGAAAAGTCGGCTGGAGGACGATGTATTGGATCGCGACGCAATTTGAGTGTTCCATCGTCATTAGGAGGCCCTGAATGTTACAATTAACTATCATTTTTGCGTCGGATTCGAAAATCTAGACTCACAGGAGAACGACCATAAGGTGCCCGAGGCAGCAATAGACCCTTGGAGACAAGTCGGCTGGAGGACGATGTATTGAATCTCGACGCAATTTGAGAGTTCCATCGTCATTAGGCGGCCCTGAACATTACAATTAACTATCATTTTGGCGTCGGATTCGTAAATCTAGACTTACAAGAGAACGACCATAAAGTGCCCGAGGCAGCATTAGACCCTTGGAGACAAGTCGGCTGGAGGACGATGTATTGGATCGCGACGCAATTTGAGTGTTCCATCGTCATTAGGAGGCCCTGAATGTTACAATTAACTATCAGTTATGTGTCGGAATGGAAAATAGATACTCACAGGAGAAGGATCATTTGTGCCCGAGACAGCAATATCCCCTTGGAGACAAGTCGGCTGGAGGACGATGTATTGAATCTCGACGCAATTTGAGTGTCCCATCGTGATTAGGAGGCCCTAAACGTTACAATTAACTATCATTTTTGCGTCGGATTCGATAATCTAAACTCACAGGGGAACGACCATACGGTGCCCGAGGCAGCTATTGACCCTTGGAGACAAGTCGGTTGGAGGACGATGTATTGGATCGCGACGCAAAATGAGTGTTCCATTGTCATTACAAGGCCCTGAACGTTACAATTAACTATCATTTTTGCGTCGGATTCGAAAATCTAGACTCACAGCAGACGAACCATTTGGTGCCCGAGGCAGCAATATCCCCTTGGAGACTAATCGGCTGGAGGACGATGTATTGAATCCCGACGCAATTTGAGTCTTCTATCGTCATTAGGAGGCGCTGAACGTTACAATTCACTATCATTTTTGCGTCCGATTCGAAAATCTAGACTCACAGGAGAAGGATCATATTGTGCCCGAGCCACCAATATCCCCTTGGAGACAAGTCGGCTGGAGGACGATGTATTGAATCTCGACGCAATTTGAGTGTCCCATCGTCATTAGGAGGCCCTAAACGTTACAATTAATATCATTTTTGCGTCGGATTCGATAATCTAAACTCACAGGGGAGCGACCATACGGTGCCCGAGGCAGCTATTGACCCTTGGAGACAAGTCGGTTGGAGGACGATGTATTGGATCGCGACGCAAAATGAGTGTTCCATTGTCATTACAATGCCCTGAACGTTACAATTAACTATCATTTTTGCGTCGGATTCGAAAATCTAGACTCACAGGAGAACGACCATAAGGTGCCCGAGGCAGCAATAGACCCTTGGAGACAAGTCGGCTGGAGGCCGATGTATTGAATCTCGACGCAATTTGAGTGTTCCATCGGCATTAGGAGGCCCTGAACGTTAAAATTAACTATCATTTTTGCGTCGGATTCGATAATCTAAACTCACAGGAGAACGACCATACGGTGCCCGAGGCAGCAACAGACCCTTGGAGACAAGTCGGTTGGAGGACGATGTATTGGATCGCGACGCAAAATGAGTGTTCCATCGTCATTAGGAGGCCCTGAATGTTACAATTAACTATCAGTTTTTCGTCGGATTCGAAAATCTAAACTCCCAGGAGAACGACCATAAGGTGCCCGAGACAAATCGGCTGGAGGACGATGTATTGAATCTCGACGCAATTTGAGTCTTCTATCGTCATTAGGAGGCGCTGAACGTTAGAATTCACTATCATTTTTGCGTCGGATACGAAAATCTAGACTCACAGGGGAACGACCATACGGTGCCGGAGGCAGCAATAGACCCTTGGAGACAAGTCGGCTGGAGGACTATGTATTGAATCTCGACGCAACTTGAGAGTTCCATCGTCATTAGGCGGCCCTGAACGTTACAATTAACTATCATTTTGGCGTCGGATTCGTAAATCTAGACTTACAAGAGAACGACCATAAAGTGCCCGAGGCAGCATTAGACCCTTGGAGACAAGTCGGCTGGAGGACGATGTATTGGATCGCGACGCAATTTGAGTGTTCCATCGTCATTTGGAGGCCCTGAATGTTACAATTAACTATCAGTTATGTGTCGGAATGGAAAATAGATACTCACAGGAGAAGGATCATTTGTGCCCGAGACAGCAATTTCCCCTTGGAGACAAGTCGGCTGGAGGACGATGTATTGAATCTCGACGCAATTTGAGTGTCCCATCGTCATTACGAGGCCCTAAACGTTACAATTAACTATCATTTTTGCGTCGGATTCGATAATTTAAACTCACAGGGGAGCGACCATACGGTGCCCGAGGCAGCTATTGACCCTTGGAGACAAGTGGGATGGAGGACGATGTATTGGATCGCGACGCAAAATGAGTGTTCCATTGTCATTACAAGGCCCTGAACGTTACAATTAACTATGATTTTTGCGTCGGATTCGAAAATCTAGACTCACAGGAGAACGACCATAAGGTGCCCGAGGCAGCAATAGACCCTTGGAGACAAGTCGGCTGGAGGCCGATGTATTGAATCTCGACGCAATTGAGTGTTCCATCGGCATTAGGAGGCCCTGAACATTAAAATTAACGATCATTTTTGCGTCGGATTCGATAATCTAAATTCACAGGAGAACGACCATACGGTGCCCGAGGCAGCAACAGATCCTTGGAGACAAGTCGGCTGGAGGACGATGTATTGAATCTCGACGCAATTTGAGTGTTCCATCGTCATTAGGCGGCCCTGATCGTTACAATTAACTATCATTTTGGTGTCGGATTCGATAATCTAAACTCACAGGGGAAGGACCATACGGTGCCCGAGGCAGCCATTGACCCTTGGAGACAAGTCGGTTGGATGACGATGTATTGGATCGCGACGCAAAATGAGTGTTCCATCGTCATTAGGAGGCCCTGAATGTTACAATTAACTATCAGTTTTTCGTCGGATTCGAAAATCTAAACTCACAGGAGAACGACCATAAGGTGCCCGAGACAGATCGGCTGGAGGACGATGTATTGAATCTCGACGCAATTTGAGTCTTCTATCGTCATTAGGAGGCGCTGTACGTTACAATTCACTATCATTTTTGCGTCGGATTCGAAAATCTAGACTCACAGGAGAAAGATCATATTGTGCCCGAGACAGCAATATCCCCTTGGAGACAAGTCGGTTGGAGGACGATGTATTGAATCTCGACGCAATTTGAGTGTTCCATCGTCATTAGAAGGCCCTGAACGTTACAATTAACTATGATTTTTGCGTCGGATTCGAAAATCTAGACTCACAGGAGAACGACCATAAGGTGCCCGAGGCAGCAATAGACCCTTGGAGACAAGTCGGCTGGAGGCCGATGTATTGAATCTCGACGCAATTTGAGTGTTCCATCGGCATTAGGAAGCCCTGAACGTTAAAATTAACTATCATTTTTGCGTCGGATTCGAAAATCTACTCACAGGAGAACTTCATACGGTGCTCGAGACAGTAATATCCCCTTGGAGACAATTCCGCTGGAGGCCGATGTATTGAATCTCGACGCAATTTGAGAGTTCCATCGGCTTTAGGAGGCCATGAACGTTACAATTAACTATCATTTTTGCGTCGGATTCTAAAATCTAGACTTACAAGACAACGACCATAAGGTGCCCGAGGCAGCATTAGACCCTTGGAGACAAGTCGGCTGGAGGACGATGTATTGAATCTCGACGCAATTTGGGAGTTCTATCGTCATCAGGAGGCGCTGAACGTTACTATTCACTATCATTTTTGCGTCGGATTCGAAAATCTAGACTTACAGGAGAAGGATCAAGTGGTGCCCGAGGCAGCAACAGACCCTTGGAGACAAGTCGGCTGGAGACCGATTTATTGAATATCGACGCAATTTGAGTGTTCCATCGTCATTAGGAGGCCCTAAACGTTACAATTAACTATAATTTTTGCGTCGGATTCGATAATCTAAACTCACAGGAGAACGAGCATAAGGTGCCCGAGGCAGCATTAGACCCTTGGAGACAAGTCGGCTGCAGGACGATGTAATGAATCTCGACGCAATTTAAGTGTCCCATCGTCATTACAAGGCCCTAAACGTTACAATTAACTATCATTTTTGCGTCGGATTCGATAATCTAAACTCACAGGAGAACGACCATAAGGTGCCCGAGGCAGCAATTTGGAGACAAGTCGGCTGGAGGCCGATGTATTGAATCTCGACGCAATTTGAGTGTTCCATCGGCATTAGGAGGCCCTGAACGTTAAAATTAACTATCATTTTTGCGTCGGATTCGATAATCTAAACTCACAGGAGAACGACCATACGGTACCGGAGGCAGCAACAGACCCTTGGGGACAAGTCGACTGGAGGACGATGTATTGAATCTCGACGCAATTTGAGTGTTCCATCGTCATTACAAGGCCCTGAACGTTACAATTAACTATCATTTTTGCGTCGGATTCGATAATCTAATCTCACAGGAGAACGAACATAAGGTGCCCGAGGCAGCAATAGACCCTTGGAGACAAGTCGGCTGGAGGCCGATGTATTGAATCTCGACGCAATTTGAGTGTTCCATCGGCATTAGGAGGCCCTGAACGTTAAAATTAACGATCATTTTTGCGTCGGATTCGATAATCTAAACTCACAGGAGAACGACCATACGGTGCCCGAGGCAGCAACAGACCCTTGGAGACAAGTCGGTTGGAGGACGATGTATTCGATCGCGACGCAAAATGAGTGTTCCATCGTCATTAGGAGGCCCTGAATGTTACAATTAACTATCAGTTTTTCGTCGGATTCGAAAATCTAAACTCCCAGGAGAACGACCATAAGGTGCCCGAGACAAATCGGCTGGAGGACGATGTATTGAATCTCGACGCAATTTGAGTCTTCTATCGTCATTAGGAGGCGCTGAACGTTAGAATTCACTATCATTTTTGCGTCGGATACGAAAATCTAGACTCACAGGGGAACGACCATACGGTGCCGGAGGCAGCAATAGACCCTTGGAGACAAGTCGGCTGGAGGACTATGTATTGAATCTCGACGCAATTTGAGAGTTCCATCGTCATTAGGCGGCCCTGAACGTTACAATTAACTATCATTTTGGCGTCGGATTCGTAAATCTAGACTTACAAGAGAACGACCATAAAGTGCCCGAGGCAGCATTAGACCCTTGGAGACAAGTCGGCTGGAGGACGATGTATTGGATCGCGACGCAATTTGAGTGTTCCATCGTCATTAGGAGGCCCTGAATGTTACAATTAACTATCAGTTATGTGTCGGAATGGAAAATAGATACAGGAGAAGGATCATTTGTGCCCGAGACAGCAATATCCCCTTGGAGACAAGTCGGCTGGAGGACGATGTATTGAATCTCGACGCAATTTGAGTGTCCCATCGTCATTAGGAGGCCCTAAACGTTACAATTAACTATCATTTTTGCGTCGGATTCGATAATCTAAACTCACAGGGGAACGACCATACGGTGCCCGAGGCAGCTATTGGCCCTTGGAGACAAGTCGGTTGGAGGACGATGTATTGGATCGCGACGCAAAATGAGTGTTCCATTGTCATTACAAGGCCCTGAACGTTACAATTAACTATCATTTTTGCGTCGGATTCGAAAAAATAGACTCACAGGAGAACGACCATAAGGTGCCCGAGGCAGCAATAGACCCTTGGAGACAAGTCGGCTGGAGGCCGATGTATTGAATCTCGACGCAATTGAGTGTTCCATCGGCATTAGGAGGCCCTGAACATTAAAATTAACGATCATTTTTGCGTCGGATTCGATAATCTAAACTCACAGGAGAACGACCATACGGTGCCCGAGCAGCAACAGACCCTTGGAGACAAGTCGGCTGGAGGCCGATGTATTGAATCTCGACGCAATTTGAGTGTTCCATCGGCATTAGGAAGCCCTGAACGTTAAAATTAACTATCATTTTTGCGTCGGATTCGAAAATCTACTCACAGGAGAACTTCATACGGTGCTCGAGACACTAATATCCCCTTGGAGACAATTCCGCTGGAGGCCGATGTATTGAATCTCGACGCAATTTGAGAGTTCCATCGGCATTAGGAGGCCATGAACGTTACAATTAACTATCATTTTTGCGTCGGATTCTAAAATCTAGACTTACAAGAGAACGACCATAAGGTGCCCGAGGCAGCATTAGACCCTTGGAGACAAGTCGGCTGGAGGACGATGTATTGAATCTCGACGCAATTTGGGAGTTCTATCGTCATCAGGAGGCGCTGAACGTTAGTATTCACTATCATTTTTGCGTCGGATTCGAAAATCTAGACTTACAGGAGAAGGATCATATGGTGCCCGAGGCAGCAACAGACCCTTGGAGACAAGTCGGCTGGAGACCGATGTATTGAATATCGACGCAATTTGAGTGTTCCATCGTCATTAGGAGGCCCTAAACGTTACAATTAACTATAATTTTTGCGTCGGATTCGATAATCTAAACTCACAGGAGAACGAGCATAAGGTGCCCGAGGCAGCATTAGACCCTTGGAGACAAGTCGGCTGCAGGACGATGTAATGAATCTCGACGCAAATTAAGTGTCCCATCGTCATTACAAGGCCCTAAACGTTACAATTAACTATCATTTTTGCGTCGGATTCGATAATCTAAACTCACAGGAGAACGACCATAAGGTGCCCGAGGCAGCAATTTGGAGACAAGTCGGCTGGAGGCCGATGTATTGAATCTCGACGCAATTTGAGTGTTCCATCGGCATTAGGAGGCCCTGAACGTTACAATTAACTATCAGTTTTGCGTCGGATACGAAAATCTAGACTCACAGGAGAACGACCATAAGGTGCCCGAGGCAGCAATATACCCTTGGAGACAAGTCGGGTGGAGGACGATGTATTGAATCTCGACGCAATTTGAGAGTTCCATCGTCATTAGGCGGCGCTGAACGTTACAATTAACTATCATTTTGGCGTCGGATTCGTAAATCTAGACTTACAAGAGAACGACCATCAAGTGCCCGAGGCAGCATTAGACCCTTGGAGACAAGTCGGCTGGAGGACGATGTATTGGATCGCGACGCAATTTGAGTGTTCCATCGTCATTAGGAGGCCCTGAATGTTACAATTAACTATCAGTTATGTGTCGGAATGGAAAATAGATACTCACAGGAGAAGGATCATATTGTGCCCGAGACAGCAATATCCCCTTGGAGACAAGTCGGCTGGAGGACGATGTATTGAATCTCGACGCAATTTGAGTGTCCCATCGTCATTAGGAGGCCCTAAACGTTACAATTAACTATCATTTTTGCGTCGGATTCGATAATCTAAACTCACAGGGGAGCGACCATACGGTGGCCGAGGCAGCTATTGACCCTTGGAGACAAGTCGGTTGGAGGACGATGTATTGGATCACGACGCAAAATGAGTGTTCCATTGTCATTACAAGGCCCTGAACGTTACAATTAACTATCATTTTTGCGTCGGATTCGAAAATCTAGACTCACAGGAGAACGACCATAAGGTGCCCGTGGCAGCAATAGACCCTAGGAGACAAGTCGGCTGGAGGCCGATGTATTGAATCTCGACGCAATTTGAGTGTTCCATCGGCATTAGGAGGCCCTGAACGTTAAAATTAACGATCATTTTTGCGTCGGATTCGATAATCTAAATTCACAGGAGAACGACCATACGGTGCCCGAGGCAGCAACAGATCCTTGGAGACAAGTCGGCTGGAGGACGATGTATTGAATCTCGACGCAATTTGAGTGTTCCATCGTCATTAGGCGGCCCTGATCGTTACAATTAACTATCATTTTGGTGTCGGATTCGATAATCTAAACTCACAGGGGAAGGACCATACGGTGCCCGAGGCAGCCATTTACCCTTGGAGACAAGTCGGTTGGATGACGATGTATTGGATCGCGACGCAAAATGAGTGTTCCATCGTCATTAGGAGGCCCTGAATGTTACAATTAACTATCAGTTTTTCGTCGGATTCGAAAATCTAAAGTCACAGGAGAACGACCATAAGGTGCCCGAGACAGATCGGCTGGAGGACGATGTATTGAATCTCGACGCAATTTGAGTCTTCTATCGTCATTAGGAGGCGCTGTACGTTACAATTCACTATCATTTTTGCGTCGGATTCGAAAATCTAGACTCACAGGAGAAAGATCATATTGTGCCCGAGACAGCAATATCCCCTTGGAGACAAGTCGGTTGGAGGACGATGTATTGAATCTCGACGCAATTTGAGTGTTCCATCGTCATTAGAAGGCCCTGAACGTTACAATTAACTATGATTTTTGCGTCGGATTCGAAAATCTAGACTCACAGGAGAACGACCATAAGGTGCCCGAGGCAGCAATAGACCCTTGGAGACAAGTCGGCTGGAGGCCGATGTATTGAATCTCGACGCAATTTGAGTGTTCCATCGGCATTAGGAAGCCCTGAACGTTAAAATTAACTATCATTTTTGCGTCGGATTCGAAAATCTACTCACAGGAGAACTTCATACGGTGCTCGAGACAGTAATATCCCCTTGGAGACAATTCCGCTGGAGGCCGATGTATTGAATCTCGACGCAATTTGAGAGTTCCATCGGCTTTAGGAGGCCATGAACGTTACAATTAACTATCATTTTTGCGTCGGATTCTAAAATCTAGACTTACAAGACAACGACCATAAGGTGCCCGAGGCAGCATTAGACCCTTGGAGACAAGTCGGCTGGAGGACGATGTATTGAATCTCGACGCAATTTGGGAGTTCTATCGTCATCAGGAGGCGCTGAACGTTACTATTCACTATCATTTTTGCGTCGGATTCGAAAATCTAGACTTACAGGAGAAGGATCAAGTGGTGCCCGAGGCAGCAACAGACCCTTGGAGACAAGTCGGCTGGAGACCGATTTATTGAATATCGACGCAATTTGAGTGTTCCATCGTCATTAGGAGGCCCTAAACGTTACAATTAACTATAATTTTTGCGTCGGATTCGATAAACTAAACTCACAGGAGAACGAGCATAAGGTGCCCGAGGCAGCATTAGACCCTTGGAGACAAGTCGGCTGCAGGACGATGTAATGAATCTCGACGCAATTTAAGTGTCCCATCGTCATTACAAGGCCCTAAACGTTACAATTAACTATCATTTTTGCGTCGGATTCGATAATCTAAACTCACAGGAGAACGACCATAAGGTGCCCGAGGCAGCAATTTGGAGACAAGTCGGCTGGAGGCCGATGTATTGAATCTCGACGCAATTTGAGTGTTCCATCGGCATTAGGAGGCCCTGAACGTTAAAATTAACTATCATTTTTGCGTCGGATTCGATAATCTAAACTCACAGGAGAACGACCATACGGTACCGGAGGCAGCAACAGACCCTTGGGGACAAGTCGACTGGAGGACGATGTATTGAATCTCGACGCAATTTGAGTGTTCCATCGTCATTACAAGGCCCTGAACGTTACAATTAACTATCATTTTTGCGTCGGATTCGATAATCTAATCTCACAGGAGAACGAACATAAGGTGCCCGAGGCAGCAATAGACCCTTGGAGACAAGTCGGCTGGAGGCCGATGTATTGAATCTCGACGCAATTTGAGTGTTCCATCGGCATTAGGAGGCCCTGAACGTTAAAATTAACGATCATTTTTACGTCGGATTCGATAATCTAAACTCACAGGAGAACGACCATACGGTGCCCGAGGCAGCAACAGACCCTTGGAGACAAGTCGGTTGGAGGACGATGTATTCGATCGCGACGCAAAATGAGTGTTCCATCGTCATTAGGAGGCCCTGAATGTTACAATTAACTATCAGTTTTTCGTCGGATTCGAAAATCTAAACTCCCAGGAGAACGACCATAAGGTGCCCGAGACAAATCGGCTGGAGGACGATGTATTGAATCTCGACGCAATTTGAGTCTTCTATCGTCATTAGGAGGCGCTGAACGTTAGAATTCACTATCATTTTTGCGTCGGATACGAAAATCTAGACTCACAGGGGAACGACCATACGGTGCCGGAGGCAGCAATAGACCCTTGGAGACAAGTCGGCTGGAGGACTATGTATTGAATCTCGACGCAATTTGAGAGTTCCATCGTCATTAGGCGGCCCTGAACGTTACAATTAACTATCATTTTGGCGTCGGATTCGTAAATCTAGACTTACAAGAGAACGACCATAAAGTGCCCGAGGCAGCATTAGACCCTTGGAGACAAGTCGGCTGGAGGACGATGTATTGGATCGCGACGCAATTTGAGTGTTCCATCGTCATTAGGAGGCCCTGAATGTTACAATTAACTATCAGTTATGTGTCGGAATGGAAAATAGATACAGGAGAAGGATCATTTGTGCCCGAGACAGCAATATCCCCTTGGAGACAAGTCGGCTGGAGGACGATGTATTGAATCTCGACGCAATTTGAGTGTCCCATCGTCATTAGGAGGCCCTAAACGTTACAATTAACTATCATTTTTGCGTCGGATTCGATAATCTAAACTCACAGGGGAACGACCATACGGTGCCCGAGGCAGCTATTGGCCCTTGGAGACAAGTCGGTTGGAGGACGATGTATTGGATCGCGACGCAAAATGAGTGTTCCATTGTCATTACAAGGCCCTGAACGTTACAATTAACTATCATTTTTGCGTCGGATTCGAAAAAATAGACTCACAGGAGAACGACCATAAGGTGCCCGAGGCAGCAATAGACCCTTGGAGACAAGTCGGCTGGAGGCCGATGTATTGAATCTCGACGCAATTGAGTGTTCCATCGGCATTAGGAGGCCCTGAACATTAAAATTAACGATCATTTTTGCGTCGGATTCGATAATCTAAACTCACAGGAGAACGACCATACGGTGCCCGAGGCAGCAACAGACCCTTGGAGACAAGTCGGCTGGAGGACGATGTATTGAATCTCGACGCAATTTGAGTGTTCCATCGTCATTAGGCGGCCCTGATCGTTACAATTAACTATCATTTTGGCGTCGGATTCGATAATCTAAACTCACAGGGGAAGGACCATACGGTGCCCGAGGCAGCCATTGACCCTTGGAGACAAGTCGGTTGGAGGACGATGTATTGGATCGCGACGCAAAATGAGTGTTCCATCGTCATTAGAAGGCCCTGAACGTTACAATTAACTATGATTTTTGCGTCGGATTCGAAAATCTAGACTCACAGGAGAACGACCATAAGGTGCCCGAGGCAGCAATAGACCCTTGGAGACAAGTCGGCTGGAGGCCGATGTATTGAATCTCGACGCAATTTGAGTGTTCCATCGGCATTAGGAAGCCCTGAACGTTAAAATTAACTATCATTTTTGCGTCGGATTCGAAAATCTACTCACAGGAGAACTTCATACGGTGCTCGAGACACTAATATCCCCTTGGAGACAATTCCGCTGGAGGCCGATGTATTGAATCTCGACGCAATTTGAGAGTTCCATCGGCATTAGGAGGCCATGAACGTTACAATTAACTATCATTTTTGCGTCGGATTCTAAAATCTAGACTTACAAGAGAACGACCATAAGGTGCCCGAGGCAGCATTAGACCCTTGGAGACAAGTCGGCTGGAGGACGATGTATTGAATCTCGACGCAATTTGGGAGTTCTATCGTCATCAGGAGGCGCTGAACGTTAGTATTCACTATCATTTTTGCGTCGGATTCGAAAATCTAGACTTACAGGAGAAGGATCATATGGTGCCCGAGGCAGCAACAGACCCTTGGAGACAAGTCGGCTGGAGACCGATGTATTGAATATCGACGCAATTTGAGTGTTCCATCGTCATTAGGAGGCCCTAAACGTTACAATTAACTATAATTTTTGCGTCGGATTCGATAATCTAAACTCACAGGAGAACGAGCATAAGGTGCCCGAGGCAGCATTAGACCCTTGGAGACAAGTCGGCTGCAGGACGATGTAATGAATCTCGACGCAAATTAAGTGTCCCATCGTCATTACAAGGCCCTAAACGTTACAATTAACTATCATTTTTGCGTCGGATTCGATAATCTAAACTCACAGGAGAACGACCATAAGGTGCCCGAGGCAGCAATTTGGAGACAAGTCGGCTGGAGGCCGATGTATTGAATCTCGACGCAATTTGAGTGTTCCATCGGCATTAGGAGGCCCTGAACGTTACAATTAACTATCAGTTTTGCGTCGGATACGAAAATCTAGACTCACAGGAGAACGACCATAAGGTGCCCGAGGCAGCAATATACCCTTGGAGACAAGTCGGGTGGAGGACGATGTATTGAATCTCGACGCAATTTGAGAGTTCCATCGTCATTAGGCGGCGCTGAACGTTACAATTAACTATCATTTTGGCGTCGGATTCGTAAATCTAGACTTACAAGAGAACGACCATCAAGTGCCCGAGGCAGCATTAGACCCTTGGAGACAAGTCGGCTGGAGGACGATGTATTGGATCGCGACGCAATTTGAGTGTTCCATCGTCATTAGGAGGCCCTGAATGTTACAATTAACTATCAGTTATGTGTCGGAATGGAAAATAGATACTCACAGGAGAAGGATCATATTGTGCCCGAGACAGCAATATCCCCTTGGAGACAAGTCGGCTGGAGGACGATGTATTGAATCTCGACGCAATTTGAGTGTCCCATCGTCATTAGGAGGCCCTAAACGTTACAATTAACTATCATTTTTGCGTCGGATTCGATAATCTAAACTCACAGGGGAGCGACCATACGGTGCCCGAGGCAGCTATTGACCCTTGGAGACAAGTCGGTTGGAGGACGATGTATTGGATCACGACGCAAAATGAGTGTTCCATTGTCATTACAAGGCCCTGAACGTTACAATTAACTATCATTTTTGCGTCGGATTCGAAAATCTAGACTCACAGGAGAACGACCATAAGGTGCCCGTGGCAGCAATAGACCCTTGGAGACAAGTCGGCTGGAGGCCGATGTATTGAATCTCGACGCAATTTGAGTGTTCCATCGGCATTAGGAGGCCCTGAACGTTAAAATTAACGATCATTTTTGCGTCGGATTCGATAATCTAAACTCACAGGAGAACGACCATACGGTGCCCGAGGCAGCAACAGACCCTTGGAGACAAGTCGGCTGGAGGACGATGTATTGAATCTCGACGCAATTTGAGTGTTCCATCGTCATTAGGCGGCCCTGATCGTTACAATTAACTATCATTTTGGCGTCGGATTCGATAATCTAAACTCACAGGGGAACGACCATACGATGCCCGAGGCAGCCATTGACGCTTGGAGACAAGTCGGTTGGAGGACGATGTATTGGTTCGCGACGCAAAATGAGTGTTCCATCGTCATTAGGAGGCCCTGAATGTTACAATTAACTATCAGTTTTTCGTCGGATTCGAAAATCTAAACTCACAGGAGAACGACCATAAGGTGCCCGAGACAAATCGGCTGGAGGACGATGTATTGAATCTCGACGCAATTTGAGTCTTCTATCGTCATTAGGAGGCGCTGAACGTGAGAATTAACTATCATTTTTGCGTCGGATTCGAAAATCTAGAGTAACAGGATATCTACCAAAAGGTGCCCGAGGCAGCAATAGACCTTTGGAGACAAGTCGGCTGGAGGCCGATGTATTGAATCTCGACGCAATTTGAGTGTTCCATCGGCATTAGGAGGCCCTGAACGTTACAATTAACTATCATTTTTGCGTCGGATTCGAAAATCTACTCACAGGAGAAGTTCATACGGTGCTCGAGACAAGAATATCCCCTTGGAGACAATTCCGCTGGAGGCCAATGTATTGAATCTCGACGCAATTTGAGAGTTCCATCGGCATTAGGAGGCCATGAACGTTACAATTAACTATCATTTTTGCGTCGGATTCTAAAATCTAGACTTACAAGAGAACGACCATAAGGTGCCCGAGGCAGCATTAGACCCTTGGAGACAAGTCGGCTGGAGGACGATGTATTGAATCTCGACGCTATTTGAGAGTTCTATCGTCATCAGGAGGAGCTGAACGTTACTATTCACTATCATTTTTGCGTCGGATTCGAAAAGCTAGACTTACAGGAGAAGGATCATATGGTGCCCGAGGCAGCAACAGACCCTTGGAGACAAGTCGGCTGGAGACCGATGTATTGAATATCGACGCAATTTGAGTGTTCCATCGTCATTAGGAGGCCCTAAACGTTACAATTAACTATAATTTTTGCGTCGGATTCGATAATCTAAACTCACAGGAGAACGACCATAAGGTGCCCGAGGCAGCATTAGACCCTTGGAGGCAAGACGGCTGGAGGACGATGTATTGAATCTCGACGCAATTTGAGTCTTCCATCGGCATTAGGAGGCCCTGAACGTTATAATTAACTATCATTTTTGCGTCGGATTCGATTATCTAAACTTACAGGAGAACGACCATAAGGTGCCCGAGGCAGCAATAGACCCTTGGAGGCAAGTCGGCTGGAGGCCGATGTATTGAATCTCGACGCAATTTGAGTGTTCCATCGTCATTACAATGCCCTGAACGTTACAATTAAATATCATTTTTGCGTCGGATTCGAAAATCTAGATTAACAGGAGAACGACCATAAGGTGCCCGAGGCAGCAATAGACCCTTGGAGACAAGTCGGCTGGAGGCCGATGTATTGAATCTCGACGCAATTTGAGTGTTCCATCGGCATTAGGAGGCCCTGAACGTTACAATTAACTATCATTTTTGCGTCGGGTTCGAAAATCTAGACTCACAGGAGAACGACCATAAGGTGCCCCTAGGCAGCAATAGACCCTTGGAGACAAGTCGGCTGGAGGACGATGTATTGAATCTCGACGCAATTTGAGAGTTAGATCGTCATTAGGCGGCCCTGAACGTTACAATTAACTATCATTTTTGCGTCGGATTCGAAAATCTAGTCTTACAAGAGAACGACCATAAAGTGCCCGAGGCAGCATTAGATCCTTTGAGACAAGTCGGCTGGAGGACGATGTATTGGATCGCGACGCAATTTGAGTGTTCCATCGTCATTAGGAGGCCCTGAATGTTACAATTAACTATCATTTTTGCGTCGGATTCGAAAATCTAGACTCACAGGAGAACGACCATAAGGTGCCCGAGGCAGCAATAGACCCTTGGAGACAAGTCGGCTGGAGGCCGATGTATTGAATCTCGACGCAATTTGAGTGTTCCATCGGCATTAGGAGGCCCTGAACGTTAAAATTAACGATCATTTTTGCGTCGGATTCGATAATCTAAACTCACAGGAGAACGACCATACGGTGCCCGAGGCAGCAACAAACCTTTGGAGACAAGTCGACTGGAGGACGATGTATTGAATCTCGACGCAATTTGAGTGTTCCATCGTCATTACAAGGCCCTGAACGTTACAATTAACTATCATTTTTGTGTCGGATTCGAAAATCTAGACTCACAGGAGAACGACCATAAGGTGCCCGAGGCAGCAAAAGACCCTTGGAGACAAGTCGGCTGGAGGACGATGTATTGGATCGCGACGCAATTTGAGTCTTCTATCGTCATTAGGAGGCGCTGAACGTTACAATTCACTATCATTTTTGCGACGGATTCGAAAATCTAGACTCACAGGAGAACGACCATAAGGTGCCCGAGGCAGCGATATCCCCTTGGAGACATGTCGGCTGGAGGACGATGTATTGGATCGCGACGCAAAATGAGTGTTCCATCGTCATTACAAGGCCCTGAACCTTACAATTAACTATCAGTTTCGCGTCGGATTCGAAAATCTACTCACAGGAGAAGTTCATACGGTGTTCGAGACAGCAATATACCCCTTGGAGACAAATCGGCTGGAGGACGATGTATTGAATCTCGACGCAATTTGAGTGTTCCATCGGCATTAGGAGGCCCTGAACGTTACAATGAACTATCATTTTTGCGTCGGGTTGGAAAATCTAGACTTACAAGAGAACGACCATAAAGTGCCCGAGGCAGCATTAGATCCTTGGAGACAAGTCGGCTGGAGGACGATGTAATGAATCTCGACGCAATTTGAGTGTTCCATCGTCATTAGGAGGCCCTGAACGTTAAAATTAACGATCATTTTTGCGTCGGATTCGATAATCTAAACTCACAGGAGAACGACCATACGGTGCCCGAGGCAGCAACAGACACTTGGAGACAAGTCGGCTGGATGACGATGTATTGAATCTCGACGCAATTTGAGTGTTCCATCGTCATTACAAGGCCCTGAACGTTACAATTAACTATCATTTTTGCGTCGGATACGAGAATCTAGACTCACAGGAGAACGACCATAAGGTGCCGAAGGCAGCAATAGACCCTTGGAGACAAGTCGGCTGGAGGACGATGTATTGAATCTCGACGCAATTTGAGAGTTCCATCGTCATTAGGCGGCCCTGAACGTTACAATTAACTATCATTTTGGCGTCGGATTCGTAAATCTAGACTTAAAAGAGAACGACCATAAAGTGCCCGAGGCAGCATTAGACCCTTGGAGACAAGTCGGCTGGAGGACGATGTATTGGATCGCGACGCAATTTGAGTGTTCCATCGTCATTAGGAGGCCCTGAATGTTACAATTAACTATCAGCTTATCGCCGGATTCGAAAATCTAGACTCACAGCAGACGAACCATTTGGTGCCCGAGGCAGCAATATCCCCTTGGAGACAAATCGGCTGGAGGACGATGTATTGAATCCCGACGCAATTTGAGTCTTCTATCGTCATTAGTAGGCGCTGAACGTTACAATTCACTATCATTTTTGCGTCGGATTCGAAAATCTAGACTCACAGGAGAAGGATCATATTGTGCCCGAGACAGCAATATCCCCTTGGAGACAAGTCGGCTGGAGGACGATGTATTGAATCTCGACGCAATTTGAGTGTCCCATCGTCATTAGGAGGCCCTAAACGTTACAATTTTTGCGTCGGATTCGATAATCTAAACTCACAGGGGAACGACCATACGGTGCCCGAGGCAGCTATTGACCCTTGGAGACAAGTCGGCTGGAGGACGAAGTATTGAATCTCGACGCAATTTGAGAGTTAGATCGTCATTAGGCGGCCCTGAACGTTACAATTAACTATCACTTTTGCGTCGGATTCGAAAATCTAGACTTACAAGAGAACGACCATAAAGTGCCCGAGGCAGCATTAGCTCCTTGGAGACAAGTCGGCTGGAGGACGATGTATTGGATCGCGACGCAATTTGAGTGTTCCATCGTCATTAGGAGGCCCTGAATGTTACAATTAACTATCATTTTTGCGTCGGATTCGAAAATCTAGACTCACAGGAGAACGACCATAAGGTGCCCGAGGCAGCAATAGACCCTTGGAGACAAGTCGGCTGGAGGCCGATGTATTGAATCTCGACGCAATTTGAGTGTTCCATCGGCATTAGGAGGCCCTGAACGTTAAAATTAACGATCATTTTTGCGTCGGATACGAAAATCTAGACTCACAGGAGAACGACCATAAGGTGCCGAAGGCAGCAATAGACCCTTGGAGACAAGTCGGCTGGAGGACGATGTATTGAATCTCGACGCAATTTGAGAGTTCCATCGTCATTAGGCGGCCCTGAACGTTACAATTAACTATCATTTTGGCGTCGGATTCGTAAATCTAGACTTAAAAGAGAACGACCATAAAGTGCCCGAGGCAGCATTAGACCCTTGGAGACAAGTCGGCTGGAGGACGATGTATTAGATCGCGACGCAATTTGAGTGTTCCATCGTCATTACAAGGCCCTGAACGTTACAATTAACTATCATTTTTGTGTCGGATTCGAAAATCTAGACTCACAGGAGAACGACCATAGGGTGCCCGAGGTAGCAATAGACCCTTGGAGACAAGTCGGCTGGAGGACGATGTATTGGATCGCGACGCAATTTGAGTCTTCTATCGTCATTAGGAGGCGCTGAACGTTACAATTCACTATCACTTTTGCGACGGATTCGAAAATCTAGACTCACAGGAGAACGACCATAAGGTGCCCGAGGCAGCGATATCCCCTTGGAGACAAGTCGGCTGGAGGACGATGTATTGGATCGCGACGCAAAATGAGTGTTCCATCGTCATTACAAGGCCCTGAACTTTACAATTAACTATCAGTTTCGCGTCGGATTCGAAAATCTACTCACAGGAGAAGTTCATACGGTGTTCGAGACAGCAATATACCCCTTGGAGACAAATCGGCTGGAGGACGATGTATTGAATCTCGACGCAATTTGAGTGTTCCATCGGCATTAGGAGGCCCTGAACGTTACAATGAACTATCATTTTTGCGTCGGGTTCGAAAATCTAGACTTACAAGAGAACGACCATAAAGTGCCCGAGGCAGCATTAGATCCTTGGAGACAAGTCGGCTGGAGGACGATGTATTGAATCTCGACGCAATTTGAGTGTTCCATCGTCATTAGGAGGCCCTGAACGTTAAAATTAACGATCATTTTTGCGTCGGATTCGATAATCTAAACTCACAGGAGAACGACCATACGGTGCCCGAGGCAGCAACAGACACTTGGAGACAAGTCGGCTGGAGGACGATGTATTGAATCTCAACGCAATTTGAGTGTTCCATCGTCATTACAAGGCCCTGAACGTTACAATTAACTATCATTTTTGCGTCGGATACGAAAATCTAGACTCACAGGAGAACGACCATAAGGTGCCGAAGGCAGCAATAGACCCTTGGAGACAAGTCGGCTGGAGGACGATGTATTGAATCTCGACGCAATTTGAGAGTTCCATCGTCATTAGGCGGCCCTGAACGTTACAATTAACTATCATTTTGGCGTCGGATTCGTAAATCTAGACTTAAAAGAGAACGACCATAAAGTGCCCGAGGCAGCATTAGACCCTTGGAGACAAGTCGGCTGGAGGACGATGTATTAGATCGCGACGCAATTTGAGTGTTCCATCGTCATTAGGAGGCCCTGAATGTTACAATTAACTATCAGCTTATCGCCGGATTCGAAAATCTAGACTCACAGCAGACGAACCATTTGGTGCCCGAGGCAGCAATATCCCCTTGGAGACAAATCGGCTGGAGGACGATGTATTGAATCCCGACGCAATTTGAGTCTTCTATCGTCATTAGTAGGCGCTGAACGATACAATTCACTATCATTTTTGCGTCGGATTCGAAAATCTAGACTCACAGGAGAAGGATCATATTGTGCCCGAGACAGCAATATCCCCTTGGAGACAAGTCGGCTGGAGGACGATGTATTGAATCTCGACGCAATTTGAGTGTCCCATCGTCATTAGGAGGCCCTAAACGTTACAATTTTTGCGTCGGATTCGATAATCTAAACTCACAGGGGAACGACCATACGGTGCCCGAGGCAGCTATTGACCCTTGGAGACAAGTCGGCTGGAGGACGATGTATTGAATCTCGACGCAATTTGAGAGTTAGATCGTCATTAGGCGGCCCTGAACGTTACAATTAACTATCATTTTTGCGTCGGATTCGAAAATCTAGACTTACAAGAGAACGACCATAAAGTGCCCGAGGCAGCATTAGCTCCTTGGAGACAAGTCGGCTGGAGGACGATGTATTGGATCGCGACGCAATTTGAGTGTTCCATCGTCATTAGGAGGCCCTGAATGTTACAATTAACTATCATTTTTGCGTCGGATTCGAAAATCTAGACTCACAGGAGAACGACCATAAGGTGCCCGAGGCAGTAATAGACCCTTGGAGACAAGTCGGCTGGAGGCCGATGTATTGAATCTCGACGCAATTTGAGTGTTCCATCGGCATTAGGAGGCCCTGAACGTTAAAATTAACGATCATTTTTGCGTCGGATTCGATAATCTAAACTCACAGGAGAACGACCATACGGTGCCCGAGGCAGCAACAAACCTTTGGAGACAAGTCGACTGGAGGACGATGTATTGAATCTCGACGCAATTTGAGTGTTCCATCGTCATTACAAGGCCCTGAACGTTACAATTAACTATCATTTTTGTGTCGGATTCGAAAATCTAGACTCACAGGAGAACGACCATAAGGTGCCCGAGGCAGCAATAGACCCTTGGAGACAAGTCGGCTGGAGGACGATGTATTGGATCGCGACGCAATTTGAGTCTTCTATCGTCATTAGGAGGCGCTGAACGTTACAATTCACTATCATTTTTGCGACGGATTCGAAAATCTAGACTCACAGGAGAACGACCATAAGGTGCCCGAGGCAGCGATATCCCCTTGGAGACAAGTCGGCTGGAGGACGATGTATTGGATCGCGACGCAAAATGAGTGTTCCATCGTCATTACAAGGCCCTGAACCTTACAATTAACTATCAGTTTCGCGTCGGATTCGAAAATCTACTCACAGGAGAAGTTCATACGGTGCTCGAGACAGCAATATACCCCTTGGAGACAAATCGGCTGGAGGACGATGTATTGAATCTCGACGCAATTTGAGTGTTCCATCGGCATTAGGAGGCCCTGAACGTTACAATGAACTATCATTTTTGCGTCGGGTTCGAAAATCTAGACTTACAAGAGAACGACCATAAAGTGACCGAGGCAGCATTAGATCCTTGGAGACAAGTCGGCTGGAGGACGATGTATTGAATCTCGACGCAATTTGAGTGTTCCATCGTCATTAGGAGGCCCTGAACGTTAAAATTAACGATCATTTTTGCGTCGGATTCGATAATCTAAACTCACAGGAGAACGACGATACGGTGCCCGAGGCAGCAACAGACACTTGGAGACAAGTCGGCTGGAGGACGATGTATTGAATCTCGACGCAATTTGAGTGTTCCATCGTCATTACAAGGCCCTGAACGTTACAATTAACTATCATTTTTGCGTCGGATACGAAAATCTAGACTCACAGGAGAACGACCATAAGGTGCCGAAGGCAGCAATAGACCCTTGGAGACAAGTCGGCTGGAGGACGATGTATTGAATCTCGACGCAATTTGAGAGTTCCATCGTCATTAGGCGGCCCTGAACGTTACAATTAACTATCATTTTGGCGTCGGATTCGTAAATCTAGACTTAAAAGAGAACGACCATAAAGTGCCCGAGGCAGCATTAGACCCTTGGAGACAAGTCGGCTGGAGGACGATGTATTGGATCGCGACGTAATTTGAGTGTTCCATCGTCATTAGGAGGCCCTGAATGTTACAATTAACTATCAGCTTATCGCCGGATTCGAAAATCTAGACTCACAGCAGACGAACCATTTGGTGCCCGAGGCAACAATATCCCCTTGGAGACAAATCGGCTGGAGGACGATGTATTGAATCCCGACGCAATTTGAGTCTGCTATCGTCATTAGTAGGCGCTGAACGTTACAATTCACTATCATTTTTGCGTCGGATTCGAAAATCTAGACTCACAGGAGAAGGATCATATTGTGCCCGAGACAGCAATATCCCCTTGGAGAGAAGTCGGCTGGAGGACGATGTATTGAATCTCGACGCAATTTGAGTGTCCCATCGTCATTAGGAGGCCCTAAACGTTACAATTTTTGCGTCGGATTCGATAATCTAAACTCACAGGGGAACGACCATACGGTGCCCGAGGCAGCTATTGACCCTTGGAGACAAGTCGGCTGGAGGACGATGTATTGAATCTCGACGCAATTTGAGAGTTAGATCGTCATTAGGCGGCCCTGAACGTTACAATTAACTATCATTTTTGCGTCGGATTCGAAAATCTAGACTTAAAAGAGAACGACCATAAAGTGCCCGAGGCAGCATTAGATCCTTGGAGACAAGTCGGCTGGAGGACGATGTATTGGATCGCGACGCAATTTGAGTGTTCCATCGTCATTAGGAGGCCCTGAATGTTACAATTAACTATCATTTTTGCGTCGGATTCGAAAATCTAGACTCACAGGAGAACGACCATAAGGTGCCCGAGGCAGCAATAGACCCTTGGAGACAAGTCGGCTGGCGGCCGATGTATTGAATCTCGACGCAATTTGAGTGTTCCATCGGCATTAGGAGGCCCTGAACGTTAAAATTAACCATCATTTTTGCGTCGGATTCGATAATCTAAACTCACAGGAGAACGACCAAAAGGTGCCCGAGGCAGCAATAGACCCTTGGAGACAAGTCGGCTGGAGGACGATGTATTGGATCGCGACGCAATTTGAGTCTTCTATCGTCATTAGGAGGCGCTGAACGTTACAATTCACTATCATTTTTGCGTCGGATTCGAAAATCTAGACTCACAGGAGAAGGACCATGTGGTGCCCGAGGCAGCGATATCCCCTTGGAGACAAATCGGCTGGAGGACGATGTATTGAATCTCGACGCAATTTGAGAGTTCCATCGTCATTAGAAGGCCCTGAACGTTACAATTAACTATCATTTTTTCGTCGGATACGAAAATCTAGAATCACAGGAGAACGACCATAAGGTGCCCGAGGCAGCAATAGACCCTTGGAGACAAGTCGGCTGGAGGACGATGTATTGAATCTCGACGCAATTTGAGAGTTCCATCGTCATTAGGCGGCCCTGAACGTTACATTTAACTATCATTTTTGCGTCGGATTCGCAAATCTAGACTCACAGGAGAAGGATCATATTGTGCCCGAGACAGCAATATCCACTTGTAGACAAGTCGGCTGGAGGCCGATGTATTGAATCTCGACGCAATTGAGTGTTCCATCGGCATTAGGAGGCCCTGAACATTAAAATTAACGATCATTTTTGCGTCGGATTCGATAATCTAAACTCACAGGAGAACGACCATACGGTGCCCGAGGCAGCAACAGACCCTTGGAGACATGTCGGCTGGAGGACGATGTATTGAATCTCGACGCAATTTGAGTGTTCCATCGTCATTAGGCGGCCCTGATCGTTACAATTAACTATCATTTTGGCGTCGGATTCGATAATCTAAACTCACAGGGGAAGGACCATACGGTGCCCGAGGCAGCCATTGACCCTTGGAGACAAGTCGGTTGGAGGACGATGTATTGGATCGCGACGCAAAATGAGTGTTCCATCGTCATTAGGAGGCCCTGAATGTTACAATTAACTATCAGTTTTTCGTCGGATTCGAAAATCTAAACTCACAAGAGAACGACCATAAGGTGCCCGAGACAGATCGGCTGGAGGACGATGTATTGAATCTCGACGCAATTTGAGTCTTCTATCGTCATTAGGAGGCGCTGAACGTTACAATTCACTATCATTTTTGCGTCGGATTCGAAAATCTAGACTCACAGGAGAAAGATCATATTGTGCCCGAGACAGTAATATCCCCTTGGAGACAAGTCGGCTGGAGGACGATGTATTGAATCTCGACGCAATTTGAGTGTTCCATCGGCATTAGGAAGCCCTGAACGTTAAAATTAACTATCATTTTTGCGTCGGATTCGAAAATCTACTCACAGGAGAACTTCATACGGTGCTCGAGACAGTAATATCCCCTTGGAGACAATTCCGCTGGAGGCCGATGTATTGAATCTCGACGCAATTTGAGGGTTCCATCGGCATTAGGAGGCCATGAACGTTACAATTAACTATCATTTTTGCGACGGATTCTAAAATCTAGACTTACAAGAGAACGACCATAAGGTGCCCGAGGCAGCATTAGACCCTTGGAGACAAGTCGGCTGGAGGACGATGTATTGAATCTCGACGCAATTTGGGAGTTCTATCGTCATCAGGAGGCGCTGAACGTTAGTATTCACTATCATTTTTGCGTCGATTCGAAAATCTAGACTTACAGGAGAAGGATCATATGGTGCCCGAGGCAGCAACAGACCCTTGGAGACAAGTCGGCTGGAGACCGATGTATTGAATATCGACGCAATTTGAGTGTTCCATCGTCATTAGGAGGCCCTAAACGTTACAATTTACTATAATTTTTGCGTCGGATTCGATAATCTAAACTCACAGGAGAACGAGCATAAGGTGCCCGAGGCAGCATTAGACCCTTGGAGACAAGTCGGCTGCAGGACGATGTAATGAATCTCGACGCAATTTAAGTGTCCCATCGTCATTACAAGGCCCTAAACGTTACAATTAACTATCATTTTTGCGTCGGATTCGATAATCTAAACTCACAGGAGAACGACCATAAGGTGCCCGAGGCAGCAATTTGGAGACAAGTCGGCTGGAGGCCGATGTATTGAATCTCGACGCAATTTGAGAGTTCCATCGTCATTAGGCGGCGCTGAACGTTACAATTAACTATCATTTTGGCGTCGGATTCGTAAATCTAGACTTACAAGAGAACGACCATCAAGTGCCCGAGGCAGCATTAGACCCTTGGAGACAAGTCGGCTTGAGGACGATGTATTGGATCGCGACGCAATTTGAGTGTTCCATCGTCATTAGGAGGCCCTGAATGTTACAATTAACTAGCAGTTATGTGTCGGAATGGAAAATAGATACTCACAGGAGAAGGATCATATTGTGCCCGAGACAGCAATATCCCCTTGGAGACAAGTCGGCTGGAGGACGATGTATTGAATCTCGACGCAATTTGAGTGTCCCATCGTCATTAGGAGGCGCTGAACGTTACAATTCACTATCATTTTTGCGTCGGATTCGAAAATCTAGACTCACTGGAGAAGGATCATATTGTGCCCGAGACAGCAATATCCCCTTGGAGACAAGTCGGCTGGAGGACGATGTATTGAATCTCGACGCAATTTGAGTGTCCCATCGTCATTAGGAGGCCCTAAACGTTACAATTAACTATCATTTTTGCGTCGGATTCGATAATCTAAACTCACAGGGGAGCGACCATACGGTGCCCGAGGCAGCTATTGACCCTTGGAGACAAGTCGGTTGGAGGACGATGTATTGGATCGCGACGCAAAATGAGTGTTCCATTGTCATTACAAGGCCCTGAACGTTACAATTAACTATCATTTTTGCGTCGGATTCGAAAATCTAGACTCACAGGAGAACGACCATAAGGTGCCCGTGGCAGCAATAGACCCTTGGAGACAAGTCGGCTGGAGGCCGATGTATTGAATCTCGACGCAATTTGAGTGTTCCATCGGCATTAGGAGGCCCTGAACGTTACAATTAACTATCATTTTTGCGTCGGGTTCGAAAATCTAGACTCACAGGAGAACGACCATAAGGTGCCCCTAGGCAGCAATAGACCCTTGGAGACAAGTCGGCTGGAGGCCGATGTATTGAATCTCGACGCAATTTGAGTGTTCCATCGGCATTAGGAAGCCCTGAACATTAAAATTAACTATCATTTTTGCGTCGGATTCTAAAATCTAGACTTACAAGAGAACGACCATAAGGTGCCCGAGGCAGCATTAGACCCTTGGAGACAAGTCGGCTGGAGGACGATGTATTGAATCTCGACGCTATTTGAGAGTTCTATCGTCATCAGGAGGAGCTGAACGTTACTATTCACTATCATTTTTGCGTCGGATTCGAAAAGCTAGACTTACAGGAGAAGGATCATATGGTGCCCGAGGCAGCAACAGACCCTTGGAGACAAGTCGGCTGGAGACCGATGTATTGAATATCGACGCAATTTGAGTGTTCCATCGTCATTAGGAGGCCCTAAACGTTACAATTAACTATAATTTTTGCGTCGGATTCGATAATCTAAACTCACAGGAGAACGACCATAAGGTGCCCGAGGCAGCATTAGACCCTTGGAGACAAGACGGCTGGAGGACGATGTATTGAATCTCGACGCAATTTGAGTCTTCCATCGGCATTAGGAGGCCCTGAACGTTATAATTAACTATCATTTTTGCGTCGGATTCGATTATCTAAACTTACAGGAGAACGACCATAAGGTGCCCGAGGCAGCAATAGACCCTTGGAGACAAGTCGGCTGGAGGCCGATGTATTGAATCTCGACGCAATTTGAGTGTTCCATCGTCATTACAATGCCCTGAACGTTACAATTAAATATCATTTTTGCGTCGGATTCGAAAATCTAGAGTAACAGGAGAACGACCATAAGGTGCCCGAGGCAGCAATAGACCCTTGGAGACAAGTCGGCTGGAGGCCGATGTATTGAATCTCGACGCAATTTGAGTGTTCCATCGGCATTAGGAGGCCCTGAACGTTACAATTAACTATCATTTTTGCGTCGGGTTCGAAAATCTAGACTCACAGGAGAACGACCATAAGGTGCCCCTAGGCTGCAATAGACCCTTGGAGACAAGTCGGCTGAAGGACGATGTATTGAATCTCGACGCAATTTGAGAGTTAGATCGTCATTAGGCGGCCATGAACGTTACAATTAACTATCATTTTTGCGTCGGATTCGAAAATCTAGTCTTACAAGAGAACGACCATAAAGTGCCCGAGGCAGCATTAGATCCTTTGAGACAAGTCGGCTGGAGGACGATGTATTGGATCGCGACGCAATTTGAGTGTTCCATCGTCATTAGGAGGCCCTGAATGTTACAATTAACTATCATTTTTGCGTCGGATTCGAAAATCTAGACTCACAGGAGAACGACCATAAGGTGCCCGAGGCAGCAATAGACCCTTGGAGACAAGTCGGCTGGAGGCCGATGTATTGAATCTCGACGCAATTTGAGTGTTCCATCGGCATTAGGAGGCCCTGAACGTTAAAAATAACGATCATTTTTGCGTCGGATTCGATAATCTAAACTCACAGGAGAACGACCATACGGTGCCCGAGGCAGCAACAAACCCTTGGAGACAAGTCGACTGGAGGACGATGTATTGAATCTCGACGCAATTTGAGTGTTCCATCGTCATTACAAGGCCCTGAACGTTACAATTAACTATCATTTTTGTGTCGGATTCGAAAATCTAGACTCACAGGAGAACGACCATAAGGTGCCCGAGGCAGCAATAGACCCTTGGAGACAAGTCGGCTGGAGGACGATGTATTGGATCGCGACGCAATTTGAGTCTTCTATCGTCATTAGGAGGCGCTGAACGTTACAATTCACTATCATTTTTGCGACGGATTCGAAAATCTAGACTCACAGGAGAACGACCATAAGGTGCCCGAGGCAGCGATATCCCCTTGGAGACAAGTCGGCTGGAGGCCGATGTATTGAATCTCGACGCAATTTGAGTGTTCCATCATCATTAGAAGGACCTGAACGTTACAATTAACTATCATTTTTGCGTCGGATACAAAAATCTAGACTCACAGGAGAACGACCATAAGGTGCCCGAGGCAGCAATAGACCCTTGGAGACAAGTCGGCTGGAGAACGATGTATTGAATCTCGACTCAATTTGAGAGTTCCATCGTCATTAGGCGGCCCTGAACGTTACAATTAACTATCATTTTGGCGTCGGATTCGTAAATCTAGACTTACAAGAGAACGACCATAAGGTGCCCGAGGCAGCATTAGACCCTTGGAGACAAGTCGGCTGGAGGACGATGTATTGGATCGCGACGCAATTTGAGTGTTCCATCGTCATTAGGAGGCCCTGAATGTTACAACTAGCTATCAGTTTCTCGTCGGATTCGAAAATCTAGACTCACAGCAGACGAACCATTTGGTGCCCGAGGCAGCAATATCCCCTTGAGACAAATCGGCTGGAGGACGATGTATTGAATCCCGACGCAATTTGAGTCTTCTATCTTCATTAGGAGGCGCTGAACGTTACAATTCACTATCATTTTTGCGTCGGATTCGAAAATCTAGACTCACAGCAGAAGGATCATATTGTGCCCGAGACAGCAATATCCCCTTGTAGACAAGTCGGCTGGAGGACGATGTATTGAATCTCGACGCAATTTGAGTGTCCCATCATCATTAGGAGGCCCTAAACGTTACAATTAACTATCATTTTTGCGTCGGATTCGATAATCTAAACTCACAGGGGAAAGACCATACGGTGCCCGAGGCAGCAATTGACCGTTGGAGACAAGTCGGTTGGAGGACGATGTATTGGATCGCGACGCAAAATGAGTGTTCCATCGTCATTACAAGACCCTGAACCTTACAATTAACTATCAGTTTCGCGTCGGATTCGAAAATCTACTCACAGGAGAAGTTCATACGGTGCTCGAGACAGCAATATACCCCTTGGAGACAAATCGGCTGGAGGACGATGTATTGAATCTCGACGCAATTTGAGTGTTCCATCGGCATTAGGAGGCCCTGAACGTTACAATGAACTATCATTTTTGCGTCGGGTTCGAAAATCTAGACTAACAAGAGAACGACCATAAAGTGCCCGAGGCAGCATTAGATCCTTGGAGACAAGTCGGCTGGAGGACGATGTATTGAATCTCGACGCAATTTGAGTGTTCCATCGTCATTAGGAGGCCCTGAACGTTAAAATTAACGATCATTTTTGCGTCGGATTCGATAATCTAAACTCACAGGAGAACGACCATACGGTGCCCGAGGCAGCAACAGACACTTGGAGACAAGTCGGCTGGGGGACGATGTATTGAATCTCGACGCAATTTGAGTGTTCCATCGTCATTACAAGGCCCTGAACGTTACAATTAACTATCATTTTTGCGTCGGATTTGAAAATCTAGACTCACAGGAGAAAGATCATATTGTGCCCGAGACAGCAATATCCCCTTGGAGACAAGTCGGCTGGAGGGCGATGTATTGAATCTCGACGCAATTTGAGTGTTCCATCGTCATTACAAGGCCCTGAACGTTACAATTAACTTTCATTTTTGCGTCGGATACGAATATCTAGACTCACAGGAGAACGACCATAAGGTGCCGAAGGCAGCAATAGACCCTTGGAGACAAGTCGGCTGGAGGACGATGTATTGAATCTCGACGCAATTTGAGAGTTCCATCGTCATTAGGCGGCCCTGAACGTTACAATTAACTATCGTTTGGCGTCGGATTCGTAAATCTAGACTTAAAAGAGAACGACAATAAAGTGCCCGAGGCAGCATTAGACCCTTGGAGACAAGTCGGCTGGAGGACGATGTATTGGATCGCGACGCAATTTGAGTGTTCCATCGTCATTAGGAGGCCCTGAATGTTACAATTAACTATCAGCTTTTCGCCGGATTCGAAAATCTAGACTCACAGCAGACGAACCATTTGGTGCCCGAGGCAGCAATATCCCCTTGGAGACAAATCGGCTGGAGGACGATGTATTGAATCCCGACGCAATTTGAGTCTTCTATCGTCATTAGTAGGCGCTGAACGTTACAATTCACTATCATTTTTGCGTCGGATTCGAAAATCTAGACTCACAGGAGAAGGATCATATTGTGCCCGAGACAGCAATATCCCCTTGGAGAGAAGTCGGCTGGAGGACGATGTATTGAATCTCGACGCAATTTGAGTGTCCCATCGTCATTAGGAGGCCCTAAACGTTACAATTTTTGCGTCGGATTCGATAATCTAAACTCACAGGGGAACGACCATACGGTGCCCGAGGCAGCTATTGACCCTTGGAGACAAGTCGGCTGGAGGACGATGTATTGAATCTCGACGCAATTTGAGAGTTAGATCGTCATTAGGCGGCCCTGAACGTTACAATTAACTATCATTTTTGCGTCGGATTCGAAAATCTAGACTTTCAAGAGAACGACCATAAAGTGCCCGAGGCAGCATTAGATCCTTGGAGACAAGTCGGCTGGAGGACGATGTATTGGATCGCGACGCAATTTGAGTGTTCCATCGGCATTAGGAGGCCCTGAACGTTAAAATTAACTATCATTTTTGCGTCGGATTCGATAATCTAAACTCACAGGAGAACGACCAAAAGGTGCCCGAGGCAGCAATAGACCCTTGGAGACAAGTCGGCTGGAGGACGATGTATTGGATCGCGACACAATTTGAGTCTTCTATCGTCATTAGGAGGCGCTGAACGTTACAATTCACTATCATTTTTGCGTCGGATTCGAAAATCTAGACTCACAGGAGAAGGACCATGTGGTGCCCGAGGCAGCGATATCCCCTTGGAGACAAATCGGCTGGAGGACGATGTATTGAATCTCGACGCAATTTGAGTGTTCCATCGTCATTAGAAGGCCCTGAACGTTACAATTAACTATCATTTTTTCGTCGGATACGAAAATCTAGACTCACAGGAGAACGACCATAAGGTGCCCGAGGCAGCAATAGACCCTTGGAGACAAGTCGGCTGGAGGACGATGTATTGAATCTCGACGCAATTTGAGAGTTCCATCGTCATTAGGCGGCCCTGAACGTTACAATTAACTATCATTTTTGCGTCGGATTCGCAAATCTAGACTCACAGGAGAAGGATCATATTGTGCCCGAGACAGCAATATCCACTTGTAGACAAGTCGGCTGGAGGACGATGTATTGAATCTCGACGCAATTTGAGAGTTCCATCGTCATTAGGCGGCCCTGAACGTTACAATTAACTATCATTTTTGCGTCGGATTCGAAAATCTAGACTTACAAGAGAACGACCATAAAGTGCCCGAGGCAGCATTAGACCCTAGGAGACAAGTCGGCTGGAGGACGATGTATTGGATCGCGACGCAATTTGAGTGTTCCATCGTCATTAGGAGGCCCTGAATGTTACAATTAACTATCAGTTTTTCGTCGGATTCGAGAATCTAGACTCACAGCAGACGAACCATTTGGTGCCCGAGGCAGTAATATCCCCTTGAGACAAATCGGCTGGAGGACGATGTTTTGAATCCCGACGCAATTTGAGTCTTCTATCGTCATTAGGAGACGCTGAACGTTACAAATCACTATCATTTTTGCGTCGGATTCGCAAATCTAGACTCACAGGAGAAGGATCATATTGTGCCCGAGACAGCAATATCCACTTGTAGACAAGTCGGCTGGAGGACGATGTATTGAAACTCGACGCAATTTGAGTGTCGCATCGTCATTAGGAGGCCCTAAACGTTACAATTAACTATCATTTTTGCGTCGGATTCGATAATCTAAACTCACAGGGGAAAGACCATACGGTGCCCGAGGCAGCTATTGACCCTTGGAGACAAGTCGGTTGGAGGACGATGTATTGGATCGCGAGGCAAAATGAGTGTTCCATCGTCATTACAAGGCCTGAACCTTACAATTAACTATCAGTTTCGCGTCGGAATCGAAAATCTACTCACTGGAGAAGTTCATACGGTGCTCGAGACAGCAATATACCCCTTGGAGACAAATCGGCTGGAGGACGATGTATTGAATCTCGACGCAATTTGAGTGTTCCATCGTCATTACAAGGCCCTGAACGTTACAATTAACTATCATTTTTGCGTCGGATTCGAAAATCTAGACTCACAGGAGAAAGATCATATTGTGCCCGAGACAGCAATATCCCCTTGGAGACAAGTCGGCTGGAGGGCGATGTATTGAATCTCGACGCAATTTGAGTGTTCCATCGTCATTACAAGGCCCTGAACGTTACAATTAACTTTCATTTTTGCGTCGGATACGAATATCTAGACTCACAGGAGAACGACCATAAGGTGCCGAAGGCAGCAATAGACCCTTGGAGACAAGTCGGCTGGAGGACGATGTATTGAATCTCGACGCAATTTGAGAGTTCCATCGTCATTAGGCGGCCCTGAACGTTACAATTAACTATCATTTTGGCGTCGGATTCGTAAATCTAGACTTAAAAGAGAACGACAATAAAGTGCCCGAGGCAGCATTAGACCCTTGGAGACAAGTCGGCTGGAGGACGATGTATTGAATCTCGACGCAATTTGAGTCTTCCATCGGCATTAGGAGGCCCTGAACGTTATAATTAACTATCATTTTTGCGTCGGATTCGATTATCTAAACTTACAGGAGAACGACCATAAGGTGCCCGAGGCAGCAATAGACCCTTGGAGACAAGTCGGCTGGAGGCCGATGTATTGAATCTCGACGCAATTTGAGTGTTCCATCGTCATTACAATGCCCTGAACGTTACAATTAAATATCATTTTTGCGTCGGATTCGAAAATCTAGAGTAACAGGAGAACGACCATAAGGTGCCCGAGGCAGCAATAGACCCTTGGAGACAAGTCGGCTGGAGGCCGATGTATTGAATCTCGACGCAATTTGAGTGTTCCATCGGCATTAGGAGGCCCTGAACGTTACAATTAACTATCATTTTTGCGTCGGGTTCGAAAATCTAGACTCACAGGAGAACGACCATAAGGTGCCCCTAGGCTGCAATAGACCCTTGGAGACAAGTCGGCTGAAGGACGATGTATTGAATCTCGACGCAATTTGAGAGTTAGATCGTCATTAGGCGGCCATGAACGTTACAATTAACTATCATTTTTGCGTCGGATTCGAAAATCTAGTCTTACAAGAGAACGACCATAAAGTGCCCGAGGCAGCATTAGATCCTTTGAGACAAGTCGGCTGGAGGACGATGTATTGGATCGCGACGCAATTTGAGTGTTCCATCGTCATTAGGAGGCCCTGAATGTTACAATTAACTATCATTTTTGCGTCGGATTCGAAAATCTAGACTCACAGGAGAACGACCATAAGGTGCCCGAGGCAGCAATAGACCCTTGGAGACAAGTCGGCTGGAGGCCGATGTATTGAATCTCGACGCAATTTGAGTGTTCCATCGGCATTAGGAGGCCCTGAACGTTAAAAATAACGATCATTTTTGCGTCGGATTCGATAATCTAAACTCACAGGAGAACGACCATACGGTGCCCGAGGCAGCAACAAACCCTTGGAGACAAGTCGACTGGAGGACGATGTATTGAATCTCGACGCAATTTGAGTGTTCCATCGTCATTACAAGGCCCTGAACGTTACAATTAACTATCATTTTTGTGTCGGATTCGAAAATCTAGACTCACAGGAGAACGACCATAAGGTGCCCGAGGCAGCAATAGACCCTTGGAGACAAGTCGGCTGGAGGACGATGTATTGGATCGCGACGCAATTTGAGTCTTCTATCGTCATTAGGAGGCGCTGAACGTTACAATTCACTATCATTTTTGCGACGGATTCGAAAATCTAGACTCACAGGAGAACGACCATAAGGTGCCCGAGGCAGCGATATCCCCTTGGAGACAAGTCGGCTGGAGGCCGATGTATTGAATCTCGACGCAATTTGAGTGTTCCATCATCATTAGAAGGACCTGAACGTTACAATTAACTATCATTTTTGCGTCGGATACAAAAATCTAGACTCACAGGAGAACGACCATAAGGTGCCCGAGGCAGCAATAGACCCTTGGAGACAAGTCGGCTGGAGAACGATGTATTGAATCTCGACTCAATTTGAGAGTTCCATCGTCATTAGGCGGCCCTGAACGTTACAATTAACTATCATTTTGGCGTCGGATTCGTAAATCTAGACTTACAAGAGAACGACCATAAGGTGCCCGAGGCAGCATTAGACCCTTGGAGACAAGTCGGCTGGAGGACGATGTATTGGATCGCGACGCAATTTGAGTGTTCCATCGTCATTAGGAGGCCCTGAATGTTACAACTAGCTATCAGTTTCTCGTCGGATTCGAAAATCTAGACTCACAGCAGACGAACCATTTGGTGCCCGAGGCAGCAATATCCCCTTGAGACAAATCGGCTGGAGGACGATGTATTGAATCCCGACGCAATTTGAGTCTTCTATCTTCATTAGGAGGCGCTGAACGTTACAATTCACTATCATTTTTGCGTCGGATTCGAAAATCTAGACTCACAGCAGAAGGATCATATTGTGCCCGAGACAGCAATATCCCCTTGTAGACAAGTCGGCTGGAGGACGATGTATTGAATCTCGACGCAATTTGAGTGTCCCATCATCATTAGGAGGCCCTAAACGTTACAATTAACTATCATTTTTGCGTCGGATTCGATAATCTAAACTCACAGGGGAAAGACCATACGGTGCCCGAGGCAGCAATTGACCGTTGGAGACAAGTCGGTTGGAGGACGATGTATTGGATCGCGACGCAAAATGAGTGTTCCATCGTCATTACAAGACCCTGAACCTTACAATTAACTATCAGTTTCGCGTCGGATTCGAAAATCTACTCACAGGAGAAGTTCATACGGTGCTCGAGACAGCAATATACCCCTTGGAGACAAATCGGCTGGAGGACGATGTATTGAATCTCGACGCAATTTGAGTGTTCCATCGGCATTAGGAGGCCCTGAACGTTACAATGAACTATCATTTTTGCGTCGGGTTCGAAAATCTAGACTAACAAGAGAACGACCATAAAGTGCCCGAGGCAGCATTAGATCCTTGGAGACAAGTCGGCTGGAGGACGATGTATTGAATCTCGACGCAATTTGAGTGTTCCATCGTCATTAGGAGGCCCTGAACGTTAAAATTAACGATCATTTTTGCGTCGGATTCGATAATCTAAACTCACAGGAGAACGACCATACGGTGCCCGAGGCAGCAACAGACACTTGGAGACAAGTCGGCTGGGGGACGATGTATTGAATCTCGACGCAATTTGAGTGTTCCATCGTCATTACAAGGCCCTGAACGTTACAATTAACTATCATTTTTGCGTCGGATTTGAAAATCTAGACTCACAGGAGAAAGATCATATTGTGCCCGAGACAGCAATATCCCCTTGGAGACAAGTCGGCTGGAGGGCGATGTATTGAATCTCGACGCAATTTGAGTGTTCCATCGTCATTACAAGGCCCTGAACGTTACAATTAACTTTCATTTTTGCGTCGGATACGAATATCTAGACTCACAGGAGAACGACCATAAGGTGCCGAAGGCAGCAATAGACCCTTGGAGACAAGTCGGCTGGAGGACGATGTATTGAATCTCGACGCAATTTGAGAGTTCCATCGTCATTAGGCGGCCCTGAACGTTACAATTAACTATCGTTTGGCGTCGGATTCGTAAATCTAGACTTAAAAGAGAACGACAATAAAGTGCCCGAGGCAGCATTAGACCCTTGGAGACAAGTCGGCTGGAGGACGATGTATTGGATCGCGACGCAATTTGAGTGTTCCATCGTCATTAGGAGGCCCTGAATGTTACAATTAACTATCAGCTTTTCGCCGGATTCGAAAATCTAGACTCACAGCAGACGAACCATTTGGTGCCCGAGGCAGCAATATCCCCTTGGAGACAAATCGGCTGGAGGACGATGTATTGAATCCCGACGCAATTTGAGTCTTCTATCGTCATTAGTAGGCGCTGAACGTTACAATTCACTATCATTTTTGCGTCGGATTCGAAAATCTAGACTCACAGGAGAAGGATCATATTGTGCCCGAGACAGCAATATCCCCTTGGAGAGAAGTCGGCTGGAGGACGATGTATTGAATCTCGACGCAATTTGAGTGTCCCATCGTCATTAGGAGGCCCTAAACGTTACAATTTTTGCGTCGGATTCGATAATCTAAACTCACAGGGGAACGACCATACGGTGCCCGAGGCAGCTATTGACCCTTGGAGACAAGTCGGCTGGAGGACGATGTATTGAATCTCGACGCAATTTGAGAGTTAGATCGTCATTAGGCGGCCCTGAACGTTACAATTAACTATCATTTTTGCGTCGGATTCGAAAATCTAGACTTTCAAGAGAACGACCATAAAGTGCCCGAGGCAGCATTAGATCCTTGGAGACAAGTCGGCTGGAGGACGATGTATTGGATCGCGACGCAATTTGAGTGTTCCATCGGCATTAGGAGGCCCTGAACGTTAAAATTAACTATCATTTTTGCGTCGGATTCGATAATCTAAACTCACAGGAGAACGACCAAAAGGTGCCCGAGGCAGCAATAGACCCTTGGAGACAAGTCGGCTGGAGGACGATGTATTGGATCGCGACACAATTTGAGTCTTCTATCGTCATTAGGAGGCGCTGAACGTTACAATTCACTATCATTTTTGCGTCGGATTCGAAAATCTAGACTCACAGGAGAAGGACCATGTGGTGCCCGAGGCAGCGATATCCCCTTGGAGACAAATCGGCTGGAGGACGATGTATTGAATCTCGACGCAATTTGAGTGTTCCATCGTCATTAGAAGGCCCTGAACGTTACAATTAACTATCATTTTTTCGTCGGATACGAAAATCTAGACTCACAGGAGAACGACCATAAGGTGCCCGAGGCAGCAATAGACCCTTGGAGACAAGTCGGCTGGAGGACGATGTATTGAATCTCGACGCAATTTGAGAGTTCCATCGTCATTAGGCGGCCCTGAACGTTACAATTAACTATCATTTTTGCGTCGGATTCGCAAATCTAGACTCACAGGAGAAGGATCATATTGTGCCCGAGACAGCAATATCCACTTGTAGACAAGTCGGCTGGAGGACGATGTATTGAATCTCGACGCAATTTGAGAGTTCCATCGTCATTAGGCGGCCCTGAACGTTACAATTAACTATCATTTTTGCGTCGGATTCGAAAATCTAGACTTACAAGAGAACGACCATAAAGTGCCCGAGGCAGCATTAGACCCTAGGAGACAAGTCGGCTGGAGGACGATGTATTGGATCGCGACGCAATTTGAGTGTTCCATCGTCATTAGGAGGCCCTGAATGTTACAATTAACTATCAGTTTTTCGTCGGATTCGAGAATCTAGACTCACAGCAGACGAACCATTTGGTGCCCGAGGCAGTAATATCCCCTTGAGACAAATCGGCTGGAGGACGATGTTTTGAATCCCGACGCAATTTGAGTCTTCTATCGTCATTAGGAGACGCTGAACGTTACAAATCACTATCATTTTTGCGTCGGATTCGCAAATCTAGACTCACAGGAGAAGGATCATATTGTGCCCGAGACAGCAATATCCACTTGTAGACAAGTCGGCTGGAGGACGATGTATTGAAACTCGACGCAATTTGAGTGTCGCATCGTCATTAGGAGGCCCTAAACGTTACAATTAACTATCATTTTTGCGTCGGATTCGATAATCTAAACTCACAGGGGAAAGACCATACGGTGCCCGAGGCAGCTATTGACCCTTGGAGACAAGTCGGTTGGAGGACGATGTATTGGATCGCGAGGCAAAATGAGTGTTCCATCGTCATTACAAGGCCTGAACCTTACAATTAACTATCAGTTTCGCGTCGGAATCGAAAATCTACTCACTGGAGAAGTTCATACGGTGCTCGAGACAGCAATATACCCCTTGGAGACAAATCGGCTGGAGGACGATGTATTGAATCTCGACGCAATTTGAGTGTTCCATCGTCATTACAAGGCCCTGAACGTTACAATTAACTATCATTTTTGCGTCGGATTCGAAAATCTAGACTCACAGGAGAAAGATCATATTGTGCCCGAGACAGCAATATCCCCTTGGAGACAAGTCGGCTGGAGGGCGATGTATTGAATCTCGACGCAATTTGAGTGTTCCATCGTCATTACAAGGCCCTGAACGTTACAATTAACTTTCATTTTTGCGTCGGATACGAATATCTAGACTCACAGGAGAACGACCATAAGGTGCCGAAGGCAGCAATAGACCCTTGGAGACAAGTCGGCTGGAGGACGATGTATTGAATCTCGACGCAATTTGAGAGTTCCATCGTCATTAGGCGGCCCTGAACGTTACAATTAACTATCATTTTGGCGTCGGATTCGTAAATCTAGACTTAAAAGAGAACGACAATAAAGTGCCCGAGGCAGCATTAGACCCTTGGAGACAAGTCGGCTGGAGGACGATGTATTGGATCGCGACGCAATTTGAGTGTTCCATCGTCATTAGGAGGCCCTGAATGTTACAATTAACTATCAGCTTTTCGCCGGATTCGAAAATCTAGACTCACAGCAAACGAACCATTTGGTGCCCGAGGCAGCAATATCCCCTTGGAGACAAATCGGCTGGAGGACGATGTATTGAATCCCGACGCAATTTGAGTCTTCTATCGTCATTAGTAGGCGCTGAACGTTACAATTCACTATCATTTTTGCGTCGGATTCGAAAATCTAGACTCACAGGAGAAGGATCATATTGTGCCCGAGACAGCAATATCCCCTTGGAGAGAAGTCGGCTGGAGGACCATGTATTGAATCTCGACGCAATTTGAGTGTCCCATCGTCATTAGGAGGCCCTAAACGTTACAATTTTTGCGTCGGATTCCATAATCTAAACTCACAGGGGAACGACCATACGGTGCCCGAGGCAGCTATTGACCCTTGGAGACAAGTCAGCTGGAGGACGATGTATTGAATCTCGACGCAATTTGAGAGTTAGATCGTCATTAGGCGGCCCTGAACGTTACAATTAACTATCATTTTTGCGTCGGATTCGAAAATCTAGACTTACAAGAGAACGACCATAAAGTGCCCGAGGCAGCATTAGATCCTTGGAGACAAGTCGGCTGGAGGACGATATATTGGATCGCGACGCAATTTGAGTGTTCCATCGTCATTAGGAGGCCGTGAATGTTACAATTAACTATCAATTTTGCGTCGGATTCGAAAATCTAGACTCACAGGAGAACGACCATAAGGTGCCCGAGGCAGCTATAGACCCTTGGAGACAAGTCGGCTGGCGGCCGATGTATTGAATCTCGACGCAATTTGAGTGTTCCATCGGCATTAGGAGGCCCTGAACGTTAAAATTAACTATCATTTTTGCGTCGGATTCGATAATCTAAACTCACAGGAGAACGACCAAAAGGTGCCCGAGGCAGCAATAGACCCTTGGAGACAAGTCGGCTGGAGGACGATGTATTGGATCGCGACGCAATTTGAGTCTTCTATCGTCATTAGGAGGCGCTGAACGTTACAATTAACTATCATTTTTGCGTCGGATTCGAAAATCTAGACTCACAGGAGAACGACCATAAGGTGCCCGAGGCAGCTATAGACCCTTGGAGACAAGTCGGCTGGCGGCCGATGTATTGAATCTCGACGCAATTTGAGTGTTCCATCGTCATTAGAAGGCCCTGAACGTTACAATTAACTATCATTTTTTCGTCGGATACGAAAATCTAGACTCACAGGAGAACGACCATAAGGTGCCCGAGGCAGCAATAGACCCTTGGAGACAAGTCGGCTGGAGGACGATGTATTGAATCTCGACGCAATTTGAGAGTTCCATCGTCATTAGGCGGCGCTGAACGTTACAATTAACTATCATTTTTGCGTCGGATTCGCAAATCTAGACTCACAGGAGAAGGATCATATTGTGCCCGAGACAGCAATATCCACTTGTAGACAAGTCGGCTGGAGGACGATGTATTGAATCTCGACGCAATTTGAGAGTTCCATCGTCATTAGGCGGCCCTGAACGTTACAATTAACTATCATTTTTGCGTCGGATTCGAAAATCTAGACTTACAAGAGAATGACCATAACGTGCCCGAGGCAGCATTAGACCCTAGGAGACAAGTCGGCTGAAGGACGATGTATTGGATCGCGACGCAATTTGAGTGTTCCATCGTCATTAGGAGGCCCTGAATGTTACAATTAACTATCAGTTTTTCGTCGGATTCGAAAATCTAGACTCACAGCAGACGAACCATTTGGTGCCCGAGGCAGTAATATCCCCTTGAGACAAATCGGCTGGAGGACGATGTATTGAATCCCGACGCAATTTGAGTCTTCTATCGTCATTAGGAGGCGCTGAACGTTACAATTCACTATCATTTTTGCGTCGGATTCGCAAATCTAGACTCACAGCAGAAGGATCATATTGTGCCCGAGACAGCAATATCCCCTTGTAGACAAGTCGGCTGGAGGACGATGTATTGAATCTCGACGCAATTTGAGTGTCCCATCATCATTAGGAGGCCCTAAACGTTACAATTAACTATCATTTTTGCGTCGGATTCGATAATCTAAACTCACAGGGGAAAGACCATACGGTGCCCGAGGCAGCAATTGACCGTTGGAGACAAGTCGGTTGGAGGACGATGTATTGGATCGCGACGCAAAATGAGTGTTCCATCGTCATTACAAGACCCTGAACCTTACAATTAACTATCAGTTTCGCGTCGGATTCGAAAATCTACTCACAGGAGAAGTTCATACGGTGCTCGAGACAGCAATATACCCCTTGGAGACAAATCGGCTGGAGGACGATGTATTGAATCTCGACGCAATTTGAGTGTTCCATCGGCATTAGGAGGCCCTGAACGTTACAATGAACTATCATTTTTGCGTCGGGTTCGAAAATCTAGACTAACAAGAGAACGACCATAAAGTGCCCGAGGCAGCATTAGATCCTTGGAGACAAGTCGGCTGGAGGACGATGTATTGAATCTCGACGCAATTTGAGTGTTCCATCGTCATTAGGAGGCCCTGAACGTTAAAATTAACGATCATTTTTGCGTCGGATTCGATAATCTAAACTCACAGGAGAACGACCATACGGTGCCCGAGGCAGCAACAGACACTTGGAGACAAGTCGGCTGGGGGACGATGTATTGAATCTCGACGCAATTTGAGTGTTCCATCGTCATTACAAGGCCCTGAACGTTACAATTAACTATCATTTTTGCGTCGGATTTGAAAATCTAGACTCACAGGAGAAAGATCATATTGTGCCCGAGACAGCAATATCCCCTTGGAGACAAGTCGGCTGGAGGGCGATGTATTGAATCTCGACGCAATTTGAGTGTTCCATCGTCATTACAAGGCCCTGAACGTTACAATTAACTTTCATTTTTGCGTCGGATACGAATATCTAGACTCACAGGAGAACGACCATAAGGTGCCGAAGGCAGCAATAGACCCTTGGAGACAAGTCGGCTGGAGGACGATGTATTGAATCTCGACGCAATTTGAGAGTTCCATCGTCATTAGGCGGCCCTGAACGTTACAATTAACTATCGTTTTGCGTCGGATTCGTAAATCTAGACTTAAAAGAGAACGACAATAAAGTGCCCGAGGCAGCATTAGACCCTTGGAGACAAGTCGGCTGGAGGACGATGTATTGGATCGCGACGCAATTTGAGTGTTCCATCGTCATTAGGAGGCCCTGAATGTTACAATTAACTATCAGCTTTTCGCCGGATTCGAAAATCTAGACTCACAGCAGACGAACCATTTGGTGCCCGAGGCAGCAATATCCCCTTGGAGACAAATCGGCTGGAGGACGATGTATTGAATCCCGACGCAATTTGAGTCTTCTATCGTCATTAGTAGGCGCTGAACGTTACAATTCACTATCATTTTTGCGTCGGATTCGAAAATCTAGACTCACAGGAGAAGGATCATATTGTGCCCGAGACAGCAATATCCCCTTGGAGAGAAGTCGGCTGGAGGACGATGTATTGAATCTCGACGCAATTTGAGTGTCCCATCGTCATTAGGAGGCCCTAAACGTTACAATTTTTGCGTCGGATTCGATAATCTAAACTCACAGGGGAACGACCATACGGTGCCCGAGGCAGCTATTGACCCTTGGAGACAAGTCGGCTGGAGGACGATGTATTGAATCTCGACGCAATTTGAGAGTTAGATCGTCATTAGGCGGCCCTGAACGTTACAATTAACTATCATTTTTGCGTCGGATTCGAAAATCTAGACTTTCAAGAGAACGACCATAAAGTGCCCGAGGCAGCATTAGATCCTTGGAGACAAGTCGGCTGGAGGACGATGTATTGGATCGCGACGCAATTTGAGTGTTCCATCGGCATTAGGAGGCCCTGAACGTTAAAATTAACTATCATTTTTGCGTCGGATTCGATAATCTAAACTCACAGGAGAACGACCAAAAGGTGCCCGAGGCAGCAATAGACCCTTGGAGACAAGTCGGCTGGAGGACGATGTATTGGATCGCGAAACAATTTGAGTCTTCTATCGTCATTAGGAGGCGCTGAACGTTACAATTCACTATCATTTTTGCGTCGGATTCGAAAATCTAGACTCACAGGAGAAGGACCATGTGGTGCCCGAGGCAGCGATATCCCCTTGGAGACAAATCGGCTGGAGGACGATGTATTGAATCTCGACGCAATTTGAGTGTTCCATCGTCATTAGAAGGCCCTGAACGTTACAATTAACTATCATTTTTTCGTCGGATACGAAAATCTAGACTCACAGGAGAACGACCATAAGGTGCCCGAGGCAGCAATAGACCCTTGGAGACAAGTCGGCTGGAGGACGATGTATTGAATCTCGACGCAATTTGAGAGTTCCATCGTCATTAGGCGGCCCTGAACGTTACAATTAACTATCATTTTTGCGTCGGATTCGCAAATCTAGACTCACAGGAGAAGGATCATATTGTGCCCGAGACAGCAATATCCACTTGTAGACAAGTCGGCTGGAGGACGATGTATTGAATCTCGACGCAATTTGAGAGTTCCATCGTCATTAGGCGGCCCTGAACGTTACAATTAACTATCATTTTTGCGTCGGATTCGAAAATCTAGACTTACAAGAGAACGACCATAAAGTGCCCGAGGCAGCATTAGACCCTAGGAGACAAGTCGGCTGGAGGACGATGTATTGGATCGCGACGCAATTTGAGTGTTCCATCGTCATTAGGAGGCCCTGAATGTTACAATTAACTATCAGTTTTTCGTCGGATTCGAGAATCTAGACTCACAGCAGACGAACCATTTGGTGCCCGAGGCAGTAATATCCCCTTGAGACAAATCGGCTGGAGGACGATGTTTTGAATCCCGACGCAATTTGAGTCTTCTATCGTCATTAGGAGACGCTGAACGTTACAAATCACTATCATTTTTGCGTCGGATTCGCAAATCTAGACTCACAGGAGAAGGATCATATTGTGCCCGAAACAGCAATATCCACTTGTAGACAAGTCGGCTGGAGGACGATGTATTGAAACTCGACGCAATTTGAGTGTCGCATCGTCATTAGGAGGCCCTAAACGTTACAATTAACTATCATTTTTGCGTCGGATTCGATAATCTAAACTCACAGGGGAAAGACCATACGGTGCCCGAGGCAGCTATTGACCCTTGGAGACAAGTCGGTTGGAGGACGATGTATTGGATCGCGAGGCAAAATGAGTGTTCCATCGTCATTACAAGGCCTGAACCTTACAATTAACTATCAGTTTCGCGTCGGAATCGAAAATCTACTCACTGGAGAAGTTCATACGGTGCTCGAGACAGCAATATACCCCTTGGAGACAAATCGGCTGGAGGACGATGTATTGAATCTCGACGCAATTTGAGTGTTCCATCGTCATTACAAGGCCCTGAACGTTACAATTAACTATCATTTTTGCGTCGGATTCGAAAATCTAGACTCACAGGAGAAAGATCATATTGTGCCCGAGACAGCAATATCCCCTTGGAGACAAGTCGGCTGGAGGGCGATGTATTGAATCTCGACGCAATTTGAGTGTTCCATCGTCATTACAAGGCCCTGAACGTTACAATTAACTTTCATTTTTGCGTCGGATACGAATATCTAGACTCACAGGAGAACGACCATAAGGTGCCGAAGGCAGCAATAGACCCTTGGAGACAAGTCGGCTGGAGGACGATGTATTGAATCTCGACGCAATTTGAGAGTTCCATCGTCATTAGGCGGCCCTGAACGTTACAATTAACTATCATTTTGGCGTCGGATTCGTAAATCTAGACTTAAAAGAGAACGACAATAAAGTGCCCGAGGCAGCATTAGACCCTTGGAGACAAGTCGGCTGGAGGACGATGTATTGGATCGCGACGCAATTTGAGTGTTCCATCGTCATTAGGAGGCCCTGAATGTTACAATTAACTATCAGCTTTTCGCCGGATTCGAAAATCTAGACTCACAGCAAACGAACCATTTGGTGCCCGAGGCAGCAATATCCCCTTGGAGACAAATCGGCTGGAGGACGATGTATTGAATCCCGACGCAATTTGAGTCTTCTATCGTCATTAGTAGGCGCTGAACGTTACAATTCACTATCATTTTTGCGTCGGATTCGAAAATCTAGACTCACAGGAGAAGGATCATATTGTGCCCGAGACAGCAATATCCCCTTGGAGAGAAGTCGGCTGGAGGACCATGTATTGAATCTCGACGCAATTTGAGTGTCCCATCGTCATTAGGAGGCCCTAAACGTTACAATTTTTGCGTCGGATTCGATAATCTAAACTCACAGGGGAACGACCATACGGTGCCCGAGGCAGCTATTGACCCTTGGAGACAAGTCAGCTGGAGGACGATGTATTGAATCTCGACGCAATTTGAGAGTTAGATCGTCATTAGGCGGCCCTGAACGTTACAATTAACTATCATTTTTGCGTCGGATTCGAAAATCTAGACTTACAAGAGAACGACCATAAAGTGCCCGAGGCAGCATTAGATCCTTGGAGACAAGTCGGCTGGAGGACGATGTATTGGATCGCGACGCAATTTGAGTGTTCCATCGTCATTAGGAGGCCGTGAATGTTACAATTAACTATCAATTTTGCGTCGGATTCGAAAATCTAGACTCACAGGAGAACGACCATAAGGTGCCCGAGGCAGCTATAGACCCTTGGAGACAAGTCGGCTGGCGGCCGATGTATTGAATCTCGACGCAATTTGAGTGTTCCATCGGCATTAGGAGGCCCTGAACGTTAAAATTAACTATCATTTTTGCGTCGGATTCGATAATCTAAACTCACAGGAGAACGACCAAAAGGTGCCCGAGGCAGCAATAGACCCTTGGAGACAAGTCGGCTGGAGGACGATGTATTGGATCGCGACGCAATTTGAGTCTTCTATCGTCATTAGGAGGCGCTGAACGTTACAATTAACTATCATTTTTGCGTCGGATTCGAAAATCTAGACTCACAGGAGAACGACCATAAGGTGCCCGAGGCAGCTATAGACCCTTGGAGACAAGTCGGCTGGCGGCCGATGTATTGAATCTCGACGCAATTTGAGTGTTCCATCGTCATTAGAAGGCCCTGAACGTTACAATTAACTATCATTTTTTCGTCGGATACGAAAATCTAGACTCACAGGAGAACGACCATAAGGTGCCCGAGGCAGCAATAGACCCTTGGAGACAAGTCGGCTGGAGGACGATGTATTGAATCTCGACGCAATTTGAGAGTTCCATCGTCATTAGGCGGCCTTGAACGTTACAATTAACTATCATTTTTGCGTCGGATTCGCAAATCTAGACTCAAAGGAGAAGGATCATATTGTGCCCGAGACAGCAATATCCACTTGTAGACAAGTCGGCTGGAGGACGATGTATTGAATCTCGACGCAATTTGAGAGTTCCATCGTCATTAGGCGGCCCTGAACGTTACAATTAACTATCATTTTTGCGTCGGATTCGAAAATCTAGACTTACAAGAGAATGACCATAACGTGCCCGAGGCAGCATTAGACCCTAGGAGACAAGTCGGCTGGAGGACGATGTATTGGATCGCGACGCAATTTGAGTGTTCCATCGTCATTAGGAGGCCCTGAATGTTACAATTAACTATCAGTTTTTCGTCGGATTCGAAAATCTAGACTCACAGCAGACGAACCATTTGGTGCCCGAGGCAGTAATATCCCCTTGAGACAAATCGGCTGGAGGACGATGTATTGAATCCCGACGCAATTTGAGTCTTCTATCGTCATTAGGAGGCGCTGAAAGTTACAATTCACTATCATTTTTGCGTCGGATTCGCAAATCTAGACTCACAGGAGAAGGATCATATTGTGCCCGAGACAGCAATATCCACTTGTAGACAAGTCGGCTGGAGGACGATGTATTGAAACTCGACGCAATTTGAGTGTCGCATCGTCATTAGGAGGCCCTAAACGTTACAATTAACTATCATTTTTGCGTCGGATTCGATAATCTAAACTCACAGGGGAAAGACCATACGGTGCCCGAGGCAGCTATTGACCCTTGGAGACAAGTCGGTTGGAGGACGATGTATTGGATCGCGACGCAATATGAGTGTTCCATCGTCATTACAAGGCCTGAACCTTACAATTAACTATCAGTTTCGCGTCGGAATCGAAAATCTACTCACAGGAGAAGTTCATACGGTGCTCGAGACAGCAATATACCCCTTGGAGACAAATCGGCTGGAGGACGATGTATTGAATCTCGACGCCATTTGAGAGTTCCATCGTCATTAGGCGGCCCTGAACGTTACTATTCACTATCATTTTTGCGTCGGATTCGAAAATCTAGACTTACAAGAGAACGACCATAAAGTGCCCGAGGCAGCATTAGATCCTTGGAGACAAGTCGGCTGGAGGACGATGTATTGGATCGCGACGCAATTTGAGTGTTCCATCGTCATTAGGAGGCCCTGAATGTTACAATTAACTATCATTTTTGCTTCGGATTCGAAAATCTAGACTCACAGGAGAACCACCATAAGGTCCCCGAGGCAGCAATAGACCCTTGGAGACAAGTCGGCTGGAGGCCGATGTATTGAATCTCGACGCAATTTGAGTGTTCCATCGGCATTAGGAGGCCCTGAACGTTAAAATTAACGATCATTTTTGCGTCGGATTCGATAATCTAAACTCACAGGAGAACGACCATACGGTGCCCGAGGCAGCAACAGACCCTTGGAGACAAGTCGGCTGGAGGACGATGTATTGAATCTCGACGCAATTTGAGTGTCCCATCGTCATTAGGAGGCCCTAAACGTTACAATTAACTATCATCTTTGCGTCGGATTCGATAATCTAAACTCACAGGGGAACGACCATACGGTCCCCGAGGCAGCTATTGACCCTTGGAGACAAGTCGGTTGGAGGACGATGTATTGGATCGCGACGCAAAACGAGTGTTCCATCGTCATTACAAGGCCCTGAACCTTACAATTAACTATCAGTTTCGCGTCGGATTCGAAAATCTAGACTCACAGGAGAACGACCATAAGGTGCCCGAGGCAGCAATATACCCTTGGAGACAAGTCGGGTGGAGGACGATGTATTGAATCTCGACGCAATTTGAGAGTTCCATCGTCATTAGGCGGCCCTGAACGTTACAATTAACTATCATTTTGGCGTCGGATTCGTAAATCTAGACTTACAAGAGAACGACCATAAAGTGCCCGAGGCAGCATTGGACCCTTGGAGACAAGTCGGCTGGAGGACGATGTATTGGATCGCGACGCAATTTGAGTGTTCCATCGTCATTAGGAGGCCCTGAATGTTACAATTAACTATCAGCTTTTCGCCGGATTCGAAAATCTAGACTCACAGCAGACGAACCATTTGGTGCCCGAGGCAGCAATATCCCCTTGGAGACAAATCGGCTGGAGGACGATGTATTGAATCTCGACGCAATTTGAGTGTCCCATCGTCATTAGGAGGCCCTAAACGTTACAATTTTTGCGTCGGATTCGATAATCTAAACTCACAGGGGAACGACCATACGGTGCCCGAGGCAGCTATTGACCCTTGGAGACAAGTCGGCTGGAGGACGATGTATTGAATCTCGACGCAATTTGAGAGTTAGATCGTCATTAGGCGGCCCTGAACGTTACAATTAACTATCATTTTTGCGTCGGATTCGAAAATCTAGACTTACAAGAGAACGAACATAAAGTGCCCGAGGCAGCATTAGATCCTTGGAGACAAGACGGCTGGAGGACGATGTATTGGATCGCGACGCAATTTGAGTGTTCCATCGTCATTAGGAGGCCCTGAATGTTACAATTAACTATCATTTTTGCGTCGGATTCGAAAATCTAGACTCACAGGAGAACGACCATAAGGTGCCCGAGGCAGCAATAGACCCTTGGAGACAAGTCGGCTGGAGGCCGATGTATTGAATCTCGACGCAATTTGAGTGTTCCATCGGCATTAGGAGGCCCTGAACGTTAAGATTAACTATCATTTTTGCGTCGGATTCGATAATCTAAACTCACAGGAGAACGACCATAAGGTGCCCGAGGCAGCAAAAGACCCTTGGAGACAAGTCGGCTGGAGGACGATGTATTGGATCGCGATGCAATTTGAGTCTTCTATCGTCATTAGGAGGCGCTGAACGTTACAATTCACTATCATTTTTGCGTCGGATTCGAAAATCTAGACTCACAGGAGAAGGACCATGTGGTGCCCGAGGCAGCGATATCCCCTTAGAGACAAGTCGGCTGGAGGCCGATGTATTGAATCTCGACGCAATTTGAGTGTTCCATCGTCATTAGAAGGCCCTGAACGTTACAATTAACTATCATTTTTGCGTCGGATACGAAAATCTAGACTCACAGGAGAACGACAAAAAGGTGCCCGAGGCAGCAATAGACCCTTGGAGACAAGTCGGCTGGAGGACCATGTATTGAATCTCGACGCAATTTGAGAGTTCCATCGTCATTAGGCGGCCCTGAACGTTACAATTAACTATCATTTTGGCGTCGGATTCGTAAATCTAGACTTACAAGAGAACGACCATAAAGTGCCCGAGGCAGCATTAGACCCTTGGAGACAAGTCGGCTGGAGGACGATGTATTGGATCGCGACGCAATTTGAGTCTTCTATCGTCATTAGGAGGCGCTGAACGTTACAATTCACTATCATTTTTGCGTCGGATTCCAAAATCTAGACTCACAGGAGAAGGACCATGTGGTGCCCGAGGCACCTATATCCCCTTGGAAACAAGTCGGCTGGAGGACGATGTATTGGATCGCGACGCAATTTGAGTGTTCCATCGTCATTAGGACGCCCTGAATGTTACAATTAACAATCAGTTTTTCGTCGGATTCGAAAATCTAGACTCACAGCAGACGAACCATCTGGTGCCCGAGGCAGCAATATCCCCTTGGAGACAAATCGGCTGGAGGACGATGTATTGAAGCCCGACGCAATTTGAGTCTTCTATCGTCATTAGGAGGCGCTGAACGTTACAATTCACTATCATTTTTGCGTCGGATTCGAAAATCTAGACTCACAGGAGAACGATCACATTGTGCCCGAGACAGCAATATCCCCTTGGAGACAAGTCGGCTGGAGGACGATGTATTGAATCTCGACGCAATTTGAGTGTCCCATCGTCATTAGGAGGCGCCGAACGTTACAATTCACTATCATTTTTGCGTCGGATTCGAAAATCTAGACTCACAGGATATGTATTGAATCTCGACGCAATTTGAGTGTTCCATCGTCATTACAAGGCCCTGAACCTTACAATTAACTATCAGTTTCGCGTCGGATTCGAAAATCTACTCACAGGAGAAGTTCATACGGTGCTCGAGACAGACTTGTAGACAAGTCGGCTGGAGGACGATGTATTGAATCTCGACGCAATTTGAGTGTCCCATCGTCATTAGGAGGCCCTAAACGTTATATTTAACTATCATTTTTGCGTCGGATTCGATAATCTAAACTCACAGGGGAAAGACCATACGGTGCCCGAGGAAGCTATTGACCCTTGGAGACAAGTCGGCTGGAGGACGATGTATTGAATCTCGACGCAATTTGAGTGTTCCATCGTCATTACAAGGCCCTGAACCTTACAATTAACTATCAGTTTCGCGTCGGATTCGTAAATCTACTCACAGGAGAAGTTCATACGGTGCTCGAGACAGCAATATACCCCTTGGAGACAAATCGGCTGGAGGACGATGTATTGAATCTCGACCCAATTTGAGTGTTCCATCGGCATTAGGAGGCCCTGAACGTTACAATTAACTATCATTTTTGCGTCGGGTTCGAAAATCTAGACTCACAGGAGAACGACCATAAGGTGCCCGAGGCAGCTATAGACCCTTGGAGACAAGTCGGCTGGAGGCCGATGTATTGAATCTCGACGCAATTTGAGTGTTCCATCGGCATTAGGAAGCCCTGAACGTAAAAATTAACTATCATTTTTGCGTCGGATTCGAAAATCTACTCACAGGAGAAGTTCAGACGGTGCTCGAGACAGCAATATCCCCTTGGAGACAATTCCGCTGGAGGCCGATGTATTGAATCTCGACGCAATTTGAGAGTTCCATGGGCATTAGGAGGCCATGAACGGTACAATTAACTATCATTTTTACGTCGGATTCTAAAATCTAGACTTACAAGAGAACGACCAGAAGGTGCCCGAGGCAGCATTAGACCCTTGGAGACAAGTCGGCTGGAGGACGATGTATTGAATCTCGACGCAATTTGAGAGTTCTATCGTCATCAGGAGGCGCTGAACGTTACTATTCACTATCATTTTTGCGCCGGATTCGAAAATCTAGACTTACAGGAGAAGGATCATATGGTGCCCGAGGCAGCAACAGACCCTTGGAGACAAGTCTGCTGGAGGCCGATGTATTGAATATCGACGCAATTTGAGTGTTCCATCGTCATTAGGAGGCCCTGAATGTTACAATTAACTATCAGTTTTTCGTCGGATTCGAAAATCTAGACTCACAGCAGACGAACCATTTGGTGCCCGAGGCAGCAATATCCCCTTGTAGACAAGTCGGCTGGAGGACGATGTATTGAATCTCGACGCAATTTGAGTGTCCCATCGTCATTAGGAGGCCCTAAACGTTACAATTAACTATCATTTTTGCGTCGGATTCGATAATCTAAACTCACAGGGGAAAGACCATACGGTGCCCGAGGCAGCTATTGAACCTTGGAGACAAGTCGGTTGGAGGACGATGTATTGGATCGCGACGCAAAATGAGTGTTCCATCGTCATTACAAGGCCCTGAACCTCACAATTAATTATCAGTTTCGCGTCGGATTCGAAAATCTACTCACAGGAGAACGACCATAAGGTGCCCGAGGCAGCAATAGACCCTTGGAGACAAGTCGGCTGGAGGCCGATGCATTGAATCTCGACGCAATTTGAGTGTTCCATCGGCATTAGGAGGCCCTGAACGTTAAAATTAATGATCATATTTGCGTCGGATTCGATAATCTAATCTCACAGGAGCACGACCATACGGTGCCCGAGGCAGCCTCAGATCCTTGGAGGCAAGTCGGCTGGAGGACGATGTATTGAATCTCGACGCAATTTGAGTGTTCCATCGTCATTACAAGGCCCTGAACGTTACAATTAACTATCATTTTTGCGTCGGATTCGACAATCTAGACTCGCAGGAGAACGACCATAAAGTGCCCGAGGCAGCATTAGACCCTTGGAGAGAAATCGGCTGGAGGACGATGTACTGAAGCCCGACGCAATTTGAGTCTTCTATCATCCTTAGGAGGCGCTGAACGTTACAATTCACTATCATTTTTGCGTCGGATTCGAAAATCTAGACTCACAGGAGAAGGATCACATTGTGCCCGAGACAGCAATATCCCCTTGGAGACAAATCGGCTGGAGGACGATGTATTGAATCCCGACGCAGTTTGAGCCTTCTCAAATTGCGTCGCGATCCAATACATCATCCTCCAGCCGACTTGTCTCCAAGGGTCTATTGCTGCCTCGGGCACCTTATGTTCGTTCTCCTGTGAGTTTAGATTATCGAATCCGACGCAAAAATGATAGTTAATTGTAACGTTCAGGGCCTCCTAATGCCGATGGAACACTAAAATTGCGTCGAGATTCAATACATCGGCCTCCAGCCGACTTGTCTCCAAGGGTCTATTGCTGCCTCGGGCACCTTGTGGTCGTTCTCCTGTGAGTCTAGATTTACGAATCCGACGCAAAAATGATAGTGAATTGTAACGTTCAGCGCCTCCTAATGACGATAGGACACTCAAATTGCGTCGGGATTCAATACATCGTCCTCCAGCCGATTTGTCTCCAAGGAGATATTGCTGCCTCGGGCACCAAATGGTTCGTCTGCTTTGAGTCTAGATTTTCGAATCCGACGAAAAACTGATAGTTAATTGTAACATTCAGGGCCTCCTAATGACGATGGAACATTTAAATTGCGTCGCGATCCAATACATCGTCCTCCAGCCGACTTGTCTCCAAGGGTCTAATGCTGCCTCGGGCACTGTATGGTCGTTCTGTTGTAAGTCTAGATTTACGAATCCGACGCCAAAATGATAGTTAATTGTAACGTTCAGGGCCGCCTAATGTCGATGGAACTCTCAAATTGCGTCGAGATTCAATACATCGTCCTCCAGCCGACTTGTCTCCAAGGGTCTAATGCTGCCTCGGCCACCTTATGGTCGTTCTCCTGTGAGTCTAGATTTTCAAATCCGACGCAAAAATGATAGTTAATTGTAACGTTCAGGGCCTTCTAATGACGATGGAGCACTCAAATTGCTTCGAGATTCAATAAATCGTCCCCCAGCCGACTTGTCTCCAAAGGGATATTGCTGTCTCGTGCACAATATGATCCATCCCCTGTGAGTCTAGATTTTCGAATCCGACGCAAAAATGATAGTGAATTGTAAAGTTCAGCGCCTCCTAATGACGATAGAAGACTCAAATTGCGTCGGCATTCAATACATCGTCCTCCAGCCGATTTGTCTCCAAGGGGATATTGCTGCCTCGGGCACCAAATGGTTCGTCTGCTTTGAGTCTAGATTTTCGAATCCGACGAATAACTGATAGTTAATTGTAACATTCAGGGCCTCCTAATGACGATGGAACACTCAAATTGCGTCGCGATCCAATACATCGTCCTCCAGCAACTTGTCTCCAAGGGTCTAATGCTGCCTCGGGCACTTTATGGTCGTTCTCTTGTAAGTCTAGATTTACGAATCCGACGCCAAAATGATAGTTAGTTGTAACGTTCAGGGCCGCCTATTGACGATGGAACTCTCAAATTGCTTCGAGATTCAATACATCGGCCTCCAGCCGACTTGTCTCCAAGGGTCAATTGCTGCCTCGGGCACCTTATGGTCGTTCTCCTGTGAGTCTAGATATTCGAATCCGACGCAAAAATCATAGTTAATTGTAACGTTCAGGGCCTTCTAATGACGATGGAACACTCGAATTGCGTCGAGATTCAATACATCGTCCTCCAGCCGACTTGTCTCCAAGGGGATATTGCTGTCTCGGGCACAATATGATCTTTCTCCTGTGAGTCTAGATTTTCGAATCCGACGCAAAAATGATAGTGAATTGTTACGTTCAGCGCCTCCTAATGACGATAGAAGACTCAAATTGCGTCGAGATTCAATACATCGTCCTCCAGCCGATTTGTCTCCAAGGGGTATATTGTTGTCTCGAGCACCGTATGAACTTCTCCTGTGAGTAGATTTTCGAATCCGACGCGAAACTGATAGTTAATCGTAAGGTTCAGGGCCTTGTAATGACGATGGAACACTCAAATTGCGTCGAGATCCTATACATCGGCCTCCAGCCGACTTGTCTCCAAGGGTCTATTGCTGCCTCGGGCACCTTATGGTCGTTCTCCTGTGAGTCTAGATTTTCGAATCCGACGCAAAAATCATAGTTAATTGTAACGTTCAGGGCCTCCTAATGCCGATGGAACACTAAAATTGCGTCGAGATTCAATACATCGTCCTCCAGCCGACTTGTCTCCAAGGGTCTATTGCTGCCTCGGGCACCTTGTGGTCGTTCTCCTGTGAGTCTAGATTTTCGAATCCGACGCATAAATGATAGTGAATTGTAACGTTCAGCGCCTCCTAATGACGATAGGACACTCAAATTGCGTCGGGATTCAATACATCGACCTCCAGCCGATTTGTCTCCAAGGGGTATATTGTTGTCTCGAGCACCGTATGAACTTGTCCTGTGAGTAGATTTTCGAATCCGACGCGAAACTGATAGTTAATCGTAAGGTTCAGGGCCTTGTAATGACGATGGAACACTCAAATTGCGTCGAGATCCTATACATCGGCCTCCAGCCGACTTGTCTCCAAGGGTCTATTGCTGCCTCGGGCACCTTATGGTCGTTCTCCTGTGAGTCTAGATTTTCGAATCCGACGCAAAAATCATAGTTAATTGTAACGTTCAGGGCCTCCTAATGCCGATGGAACACTAAAATTGCGTCGAGATTCAATACATCGTCCTCCAGCCGACTTGTCTCCAAGGGTCTATTGCTGCCTCGGGCACCTTGTGGTCGTTCTCCTGTGAGTCTAGATTTTCGAATCCGACGCAAAAATGATAGTGAATTGTAACGTTCAGCGCCTCCTAATGACGATAGGACACTCAAATTGCGTCGGGATTCCATACATCGTCCTCCAGCCGATTTGTCTCCAAGGGGATATTGCTGCCTCGGGCACCAAATGGTTCGTCTGCTGTGAGTCTAGATTTTCGAATCCGACGAAAAACTGATAGTTAATAGTAACATTCAGGGCCTCCTAATGACGATGGAAAATTTAAATTGCGTCGCGATCCAATACATCGTCCTCCAGCCGACTTGTCTCCAAGGGTCTATTGCGGCCTCGGGCACCTTACGGTCGCTCTCCTGTGAGTCTAGATTTTCGAATCCGACGCAAAAATCATAGTTAATTGTAACGTTCAGGGCCTTCTAATGACGATGGAACACTCGAATTGCGTCGAGATTCAATACATCGTCCTCCAGCCGACTTGTCTCCAAGGGGATATTGCTGTCTCGGGCACAAAATGATCTTTCTCCTGTGAGTCTTGATTTTGGAATCCGACGCAAAAATGATAGTGAATTGTTACGTTCAGCGCCTCCTAATGACGATAGAAGACTCAAATTGCGTCGAGATTCAATACATCGTCCTCCAGCCGACTTGTCTCCAAGGGTCTATTGCTGCCTCGGGCACCTTGTGGTCGTTCTCCTGTGAGTCTAGATTTTCGAATCCGACGCAAAAATGATAGTGAATTGTAACGTTCAGCGCCTCCTAATGACGATAGGACACTCAAATTGCGTCGGGATTCAATACATCGTCCTCCAGCCGATTTGTCTCCAAGGGGATATTGCTGCCTCGGGCACCAAATGGTTCGTCTGCTGTGAGTCTAGAATTTCGAATCCGACGAAAAACTGATAGTTAATTGTAACATTCAGGGCCTCCTAATGACGATGGAACATTTAAATTGCGTCGCGATCCAATACATCGTCCTGCAGCCGACTTGTCTCCAAGGGTCTAATGCTGCCTCGGGCACTATATGGTCGTTCTGTTGTAAGTCTAGATTTACGAATCCGACGCCAAAATGATAGTTAATTGTAACGTTCAGGGCCGCCTAATGTCGATGGAACTCTCAAATTCCGTCGAGATTCAATACATCGTCCTCCAGCCGACTTGTCTCCAAGGGTCTAATGCTGCCTCGGCCACCTTATGGTCGTTCTCCTGTGAGTCTAGATTTTCGAATCCGACGCAAAAATGATAGTTAATTGTAACGTTCAGGGCCTTCTAATGACGATGGAGCACTCAAATTGCTTCGAGATTCAATAAATCGTCCCCCAGCCGACTTGTCTCCAAAGGGATATTGCTGTCTCGTGCACAATATGATCCTTCCCCTGTGAGTCTAGATTTTCGAATCCGACGCTAAAATGATAGTGAATTGTAACGTTCAGCGCCTCCTAATGACGATAGAAGACTCAAATTGCGTCGGCATTCAATACATCGTCCTCCAGCCGATTTGTCTCCAAGGGGATATTGCTGCCTCGGGCACCAAATGGTTCGTCTGCTTTGAGTCTAGATTTTCGAATCCGACGAAAAACTGATAGTTAATTGTAACATTCAGGGCCTCCTAATGACGATGGAACACTCAAATTGCGTCGCGATCCAATACATCGTCCTCCAGCCGACTTGTCTCCAAGGGTCTATTGCTGCCTCGGGCACCTTATGGTCGTTCTCTTGTAAGTCTAGATTTACGAATCCGACGCCAAAATGATAGTTAATTATAACGTTCAGGGCCGCCTAATGACGATGGAACTCTCAAATTGCGTCGAGATTCAATACATCGTCCTCCAGCCGACTTGTCTCCAAGGGTCTATTGCTGCCTCGGGCACCTTATGGTCGTTCTCCTGTGAGTCTAGATTTTCGAATCCGACGCAAAAATCATAGTTAATTGTAACGTTCAGAGCCTTCTAATGACGATGGAACACTCAAAGTGCGTCGAGATTCAATACATCGTCCTCCAGCCGACTTGTCTCCAAGGGGATATTGCTGTCTCGGGCACAATATGATCTTTCGCCTGTGAGCCTACATTTTCGAATCCGACGCAAAAATGATAGTGAATTGTAACGTTCAGCGCCTCCTAATGACGATAGAAGACTCAAATTGCGTCGAGATTCAATACATCGTCCTCCAGCCGATTTGTCTCCAAGGGGTATATTGCTGTCTCGAGCACCGTATGAACTTCTCCTGTGAGTAGATTTTCGAATCCGACGCGAAACTGATAGTTAATTGTAAGGTTCAGCGCCTCCTAATGACGATAGAACACTCAAATTGCGTCGGGATTCAATACATCGTCCTCCAGCCGTTTTGTATCCAAGGGGATATTGCTGCCTCGGGCACCAAATGGTTCGTCTGCTGTGAGTCTAGATTTTCGAATCCGACGAAAAACTGATAGTTAATTGTAACATTCAGGGCCTCCTAATGACGATGGAACATTTAAATTGCGTCGCGATCCAATACATCGGCCTTCAGCCGACTTGACTCCAAAGGGTCTAATGCTGCCTCGGGCACTATATGGTCGTTCTCTTGTAAGTCTAGATTTACGAATCCGACGCCAAAATGAAAGTTAATTGTAACGTTCAGGGCCGCCTAATGACGATGGAACTCTCAAATTGCGTCGAGATTCAATACATCGTCCTCCAGCCGACTTGTCTCCAAGGGTCTATTGCTGCCTCGGCCACCTTATGGTCGTTCTCCTGTGAGTCTAGATTTTCGAATCCGACGCAAAAATGATAGTTAATTGTAACGTTCAGGGCCTTCTAATGACGATGGAGCACTCAAATTGCGTCGAGATTCAATACATCGTCCTCCAGCCGACTTGTCTCCAAGGGGATATTGCTGTCTCGGGCACAATATGATCTCTCGCCTGTGAGCTTACATTTTCGAATCCGACGCAAAAATGATAGTGAATTGTAACGTTCGGGGCCTTCTAATGACGATAGAAGACTCAAATTGCGTCGAGATTCAATACATCGTCCTCCAGCCGAAGTGTCTCCAAGGGGTATATTGCTGTCTCGAGCACCGTATGAACTTCTCCTGTGAGTAGATTTTCGAATCCGACGCGAAACTGATAGTTAATTGTAAGGTTCAGGGCTTTGTAATGACAATGGAACACTCAAATTGCGTCGAGATTCAATACATCGGCCTCCAGCCGACTTGTCTCCAAGGGGATATCGCTGCCTCGGGCACCACATGGTCCTTCTCCTGTGAGTCTAGATTTTCGAATCCGACGCAAAAATGATAGTGAATTGTAACGTTCAGCGCCTCCTAATGACGATAGAAGACTCAAATTGCGTCGCGATCCAATACATCGTCCTCCAGCCGACTTGTCTCCAAGGGTCTATTGCTGCCTCGGGCACCTTATGGTCGTTCTCCTGTGAGTTTAGATTTTCGTATCCGACGCAAAAATGATAGTTAATTGTAAGGTTCAGGGCCTTGTAATGACGATGGAACACTCAAATTGCGTCGAGATTCAATACATCGGCCTCCAGCCGACTTGTCTCCAAGGGGATAGTGCTGTCTCGGGCACAATATGATCCTTCTCCTGTGAGTCTAGATTTTCGAATCCGACGCGAAACTGATAGTTAATCGTAAGGTTCAGGGCCTTGTAATGACGATGGAACACTCAAATTGCGTCGAGATTCCATACATCGGCCTCCAGCCGACTTGTCTCCAACGGTCTATTGCTGCCTCGGGCACCTTATGGTCGTTTTCCTGTGAGTTTAGATTTTCGAAACTGACGAAAAACTGATAGTTAATTGTAACATTCAGGGCCTCCTAATGACGATGGAACACTCAAATTGCATCGCGATCCAATACATCGTCCTCCAGCCGACTTGTCTCCAAGGGGCTAATGCTGCCGCGGGCACTTTATGGTCGTTCCCCTGTGAGTTTAGATTATCGAATTCGACGCCAAAATGATAGTTAATTGTAACGCTCAGGGCCTTCTAATGACGATGGAACACTCAAATTGCGTCGATATTCAATACATCGTCCTCCAGCCGACTTGTCACAAGGGCATAGTGCTGTATCGGGCACAATATGATCCTTCTCCTGTGAGTCTAGATTTTCGAATCCGACGCAAAACTGATAGTGAATTGTAACGTTCAGCGCCTCCTAATGACGATAGAAGACTCAAATTGCGTCGGCATTCAATACATCATCCTCCAGCCGATTTGTCTCCAAGGGGATATTGCTGCCTCGTGCACCAAATGGTTCGTCTGCTGTGAGTCTAGATTTTCGAATCCGGCGCATAAATGATAGTTAATTGTATCGTTCAGGGCCTTCTAATGACGATGGAACACTCAAATTGCGTCGAGATCCAATATATCGGCCTCCAGCCGACTTGTCTCCAAGGGTCTATTGCTGCCTCGGGCACCTTATGGTCATTCTCCTGTAAGTTTAGATTTTCGAATCCGACGAAAAACTGATAGTTAATTGTAACGTTCAGCGCCTCCTAATGACGATAGAAGACTCAAATTGCGTCGAGATTTTATACATCGTCCTCCAGCCGATTTGTCTCCAAGGGGTATATTGCTGTCTCGAGCACCGTATGAACTTCTAGTGTGAGTAGATTTTCGAATCCGACGCGAAACTGATAGTTAATTGTAAGGTTCAGGGCCTTGTAATGACGATGGAACACTCAAATTGCGTCGAGATTCAATACATCGGCCTCCAGCAGACTTGTCTCCAACGGTCTATTGCTGCCTCGGGCACCTTATGGTCATTCTCCTGTGAGTTTAGATTTTCGAATCCGAAGAAAAACTGATAGTTAATTGTAACATTCAGGGCCTCCTAATGACGATGGAACACTCAAATTGCGTCGCGATCCAATACATCGTCCTCCAGCCGACTTGTCTCCAAGGGTCTAATGCTGCCGCGGGCACTTTATGGTCGTTCCCCTGTGAGTTTAGATTATCGAATCCAACGCCAAAATGATAGTTAATTGTAACGTTCAGGACCGCCTAATGATGATTGAACTCTCAAATTGCGTCGAGTTTCAATACATCGGCCTCCAGCCGACTTGTCTCCAAGGGTCTATTGCTGCCTCGGGCACCTTATGTTCGTTCTCCTGTGAGTTTAGATTATCGAATCCGACGCAAAAATGATAGTTAATTGTAACGTTCAGGGTCTCCTAATGCCGATGGAACACTAAAATTGCGTCGAGATTCAATACATCGGCCTCCAGCCGACTTGTCTCCAAGGGTCTATTGCTGCCTCGGGCACCTTGTGGTCGTTCTCCTGTGAGTCAAGATTTTCGAATCCGACGCAAAAATGATAGTGAATTGTAACGTTCAGCGCCTCCTAATGACGATAGAAGACTCAAATTGCGTCGGCATTCAATACATCGTCCTCCAGCCGATTTGTCTCCAAGGGGATATTGCTGCCTCGGGCACCAAATGGTTCGTCTGCTTTGAGTCTAGATTTTCGAATCCGACGAAAAACTGATAGTTAATTGTAACATTCAGGGCCTCCTAATGACGATGGAACACTCAAATTGCGTCGCGATCCAATACATCGTCCTCCAGCCGACTTGTCTCCAAGGGTCTATTGCTGCCTCGGGCACCTTATGGTCGTTCTCTTGTAAGTCTAGATTTACGAATCCGACGCCAAAATGATAGTTAATTATAACGTTCAGGGCCGCCTAATGACGATGGAACTCTCAAATTGCGTCGAGATTCAATACATCGTCCTCCAGCCGACTTGTCTCCAAGGGTCTATTGCTGCCTCGGGCACCTTATGGTCGTTCTCCTGTGAGTCTAGATTTTCGAATCCGACGCAAAAATCATAGTTAATTGTAACGTTCAGGGCCTTCTAATGACGATGGAACACTCAAATTGCGTCGAGATTCAATACATCGTCCTCCAGCCGACTTGTCTCCAAGGGTCTATTGCTGCCTCGGCCACCTTATGGTCGTTCTCCTGTGAGTCTAGATTTTCGAATCCGACGCAAAAATGATAGTTAATTGTAACGTTCAGGGCCTTCTAATGACGATGGAGCACTCAAATTGCGTCGAGATTCAATACATCGTCCTCCAGCCGACTTGTCTCCAAGGGGATATTGCTGTCTCGGGCACAATATGATCTTTCGCCTGTGAGCCTACATTTTCGAATCCGACGCAAAAATGATAGTGAATTGTAACGTTCGGGGCCTTTTAATGACGATAGAAGACTCAAATTGCGTCGAGATTCAATACATCGTCCTCCAGCCGATTTGTCTCCAAGGGGTATATTGCTGTCTCGAGCACCGTATGAACTTCTCCTGTGAGTAGATTTTCGAATCCGACGCGAAACTGATAGTTAATTGTAAGGTTCAGGGCTTTGTAATGACAATGGAACACTCAAATTGCGTCGAGATTCAATACATCGGCCTCCAGCCGACTTGTCTCCAAGGGGATATCGCTGCCTCGGGCACCACATGGTCCTTCTCCTGTGAGTCTAGATTTTCGAATCCGACGCAAAAATGATAGTGAATTGTAACGTTCAGCGCCTCCTAATGACGATAGAAGACTCAAATTGCGTCGCGATCCAATACATCATCCTCCAGCCGACTTGTCTCCAAGGGTCTATTGCTGCCTCGGGCACCTTATGGTCGTTCTCCTGTGAGTTTAGATTTTCGTATCCGACGCAAAAATGATAGTTAATTGTAACGTTCAGGGCCTTCTAATGACGATGGAACACTCAAATTGCGTCGAGATTCAATACATCGGCCTCCAGCCGACTTGTCACCAAGGGTCTATTGCTGCCTCGGGCACCTTATGGTCGTTCTCCTGTGAGTCTAGATTTTCGAATCCGACGCAAAAATGATAGTTAATTGTATCGTTCAGGGCCTTCTAATGACGATGGAACACTCAAATTGCGTCGAGATCCAATACATCGGCCTCCAGCCGATTTGTCTCCAAGGGTCTATTGCTGCCTCGGGCACCTTATGGTCGTTCTCCTGTGAGTCTAGATTTTCGAATCCGACGCAAAAATCATAGTTAATTGTAACGTTCAGGGCCTTCTAATGACGATGGAACACTCGAATTGCGTCGAGATTCAATACATCGTCCTCCAGCCGACTTTTCTCCAAGGGGATATTGCTGTCTCGGGCACAATATGTTCTTTCTTCTGTGAGTCTAGATTTTCGAATCCGACGCAAAAATGATAGTGAATTGTAACGTTCAGCGCCTCCTAATGACGATAGAAGATTCAAATTGCGTCGCGATCCAATACATCGTCCTCCAGCCGACTTGTCTCCAAGGGACTATTGCTGCCTCGGGCACCCTATGGTCGTTCTCCTGTGAGTTTAGATTTTCGTATCCGACGCAAAAATGATAGTTAATTGTAACGTTCAGGGCCTTCTAATGACGATGGAACACTCAAATTGCGTCGAGATTCAATACATCGTCCTCCAGCCGACTTTTCTCCAAGGGGATATTGCTGTCTCGGGCACAATATGTTCTTTCTTCTGTGAGTCTAGATTTTCGAATCCGACGCAAAAATGATAGTGAATTGTAACGTTCAGCGCCTCCTAATGACGATAGAAGATTCAAATTGCGTCGCGATCCAATACATCGTCCTCCAGCCGACTTGTCTCCAAGGGACTATTGCTGCCTCGGGCACCCTATGGTCGTTCTCCTGTGAGTTTAGATTTTCGTATCCGACGCAAAAATGATAGTTAATTGTAACGTTCAGGGCCTTCTAATGACGATGGAACACTCAAATTGCGTAGAGATTCCATACATCGGCCTCCAGCCGACTTGTCTCCAACGGTCTATTGCTGCCTCGGGCACCTTATGGTCGTTTTCCTGTGAGTTTAGATTTTCGAATCCGACGAAAAACTGATAGTTAATTGTAACATTCAGGGCCTCCTAATGACGATGGAACACTCAAATTGCGTCGCGAACCAATACATCGTCCTCCAGCCGACTTGTCTCCAAGGGTCTAATGCTGCCGCGGGCACTTTATGGTCGTTCCCCTGTGAGTTTAGATTATCGAATTCGACGCCAAAATGATAGTTAATTGTAACGCTCAGGGCCTGCTAATGACGATGGAACACTCAAATTGCGTCGATATTCAATACATCGTACTCCAGCCGACTTGTCTCCAAGGGGATAGTGCTGTATCAGGCACAATATGATCCTTCTCCTGTGAGTCTAGATTTTCGAATCCGACGCAAAACTGATAGTGAATTGTAACGTTCAGCGCCTCCTAATGACGATAGAAGACTCAAATTGCGTCGGCATTCAATACATCGTCCTCCAGCCGATTTGTCTCCAAGGGGATATTGCTGCCTCGTGCACCAAATGGTTCGTCTGCTGTGAGTCTAGATTTTCGAATCCGGCGCAAAAATGATAGTTAATTGTATCGTTCAGGGCCTTCTAATGACGATGGAACACTCAAATTGCGTCGAGATCCAATATATCGGCCTCCAGCCGACTTGTCTCCAAGGGTCTATTGCTGCCTCGGGCACCTTATGGTAATTCTCCTGTGAGTTTAGATTTTCGAATCCGACGAAAAACTGATAGTTAATTGTAACGTTCAGCGCCTCCTAATGACGATAGAAGACTCAAATTGCGTCGAGATTCAATACATCGTCCTCCAGCCGATTTGTCTCCAAGGGGTATATTGCTGTCTCGAGCACCGTATGAACTTCTCCTGTGAGTAGATTTTCGAATCCGACGCGAAACTGATAGTTAATTGTAAGGTTCAGGGCCTTGTAATGACGATGGAACACTCAAAACTGCGTCGAGATTCAATACCTCGGCCTCCAGCAGACTTGTCTCCAACGGTCTATTGCTGCCTCGGGCACCTTATGGTCATTCTCCTGTGAGTTTAGATTTTCGAATCCGACGAAAAACTGATAGTTAATTGTAACATTCAGGGCCTCCTAATGACGATGGAACACTCAAATTGCGTCGCGATCCAATACATCGTCCTCCAGCCGACTTGTCTCCAAGGGTCTAATGCTCCCGCGGGCACTTTATGGTCGTTCCCCTGTGAGTTTAGATTATCGAATCCGACGCCAAAATGATAGTTAATTGTAACGTTCTGGACCGCCTAATGATGATTGAACTCTCAAATTGCGTCGAGTTTCAATACATCGGCCTCCAGCCGACTTGTCTCCAAGGGTCTATTGCTGCCTCGGGCACCTTATGTTCGTTCTCCTGTGAGTTTAGATTATCGAATCCGACGCAAAAATGATAGTTAATTGTAACGTTCAGGGCCTCCTAATGCCGATGGAACACTAAAATTGCGTCGAGATTCAATACATCGGCCTCCAGCGGACTTGTCTCCAAGGGTCTATTGCTGCCTCGGGCACCTTGTGGTCGTTCTCCTGTGAGTCAAGATTTTCGAATCCGACGCAAAAATGATAGTGAATTGTAACGTTCAGCGCCTCCTAATGACGATAGGACACTCAAATTGCGTCGGGATTCAATACATCGTCCTCCAGCCGATTTGTCTCCAAGGGGATATTGCTGCCTCGGGCACCAAATGGTTCGTCTGCTGTGAGTCTAGATTTTCGAATCCGACGAAAAACTGATAGTTAATTGTAACATTCAGGGCCTCCTAATGACGATGGAACATTTAAATTGCGTCGCGATCCAATACATCGTCCTCCAGCCGACTTGTCTCCAAGGGTCTAATGCTGCCTCGGGCACTATATGGTCGTTCCGTTGTAAGTCTAGATTTACGAATCCGACGCCAAAATGATAGATAATTGTAACGTTTAGGGCCGCCTAATGTCGATGAAACTCTCAAATTGCGTCGAGATTCAATACATCGTCCTCCAGCCGACTTGTCTCCAAGGGTCTATTGCTGCCTCGGCCACCTTATGTCGTTCTCCTGTGAGTCTAGATTTTCGAATCGGACGCAAAAATGATAGTTAATTGTAACGTTCAGGGCCTTCTAATGACGATGGAGCACTCAAATTGCGTCGAGATTCAGTAAATCGTCCCCCAGCCGACTTGTCTCCAAGGGGATATCGCTGCCTCGGGCACCACATGGTCCTTCTCCTGTGAGTCTAGATTTTCGAATCCGACGCAAAAATGATAGTGAATTGTAACGTTCAGGGCCTCCTAATGACGATAGAAGACTCAAATTGCGTCGCGATCCAATACATCATCCTCCAGCCGACTTGTCTCCAAGGGTCTATTGCTGCCTCGGGCACCTTATGGTCGTTCTCCTGTGAGTTTAGATTTTCGTATCCGACGCAAAAATGATAGTTAATTGTAACGTTCAGGGCCTTCTAATGACGATGGAACACTCAAATTGCGTCGAGATTCAATACATCGGCCTCCAGCCGACTTGTCACCAAGGGTCTATTGCTGCCTCGGGCACCTTATGGTCGTTCTCCTGTGAGTCTAAATTTTCGAATCCGACGCAAAAATGATAGTTAATTGTATCGTTCAGGGCCTTCTAATGACGATGGAACACTCAAATTGCGTCGAGATCCAATACATCGGCCTCCAGCCGACTTGTCTCCAAGGGTCTATTGCTGCCTCGGGCACCTTATGGTCGTTCTCCAGTGAGTCTAGATTTTCGAATCCGACGCAAAAATCATAGTTAATTGTAACGTTCAGGGCCTTCTAATGACGATGGAACACTCGAATTGCGTCGAGATTCAATACATCGTCCTCCAGCCGACTTGTCTCCAAGGGGATATTGCTGTCTCTGGCACAATATGTTCTTTCTTCTGTGAGTCTAGATTTTCGAATCCGACGCAAAAATGATAGTGAATTGTAACGTTCAGCGCCTCCTAATGACGATAGAAGATTCAAATTGCGTCGCGATCCAATACATCGTCCTCCAGCCGACTTGTCTCCAAGGGACTATTGCTGCCTCGGGCACCTTATGGTCGTTCTCCTGTGAGTTTAGATTTTCGTATCCGACGCAAAAATGATAGTTAATTGTAACGTTCAGGGCCTTCTAATGACGATGGGACACTCAAATTGCGTCGAGATTCAATACATCGGCCTGCAGCCGACTTGTCACCAAGGTTCTATTGCTGCCTCGGGCACCATATGGTCGTTCTCCTGTGAGTCTAGATTTTCGAATCCGACGCAAAAATGATAGTTAATTGTATCGTTCAGGGCCTTCTAATGACGATGGAACACTCAAATTGCGTCGAGATCCAATACATCGGCCTCCAGCCGACTTGTCTCCAAGGGTCTATTGCTGCCTCGGGCACCTTATGTTCGTTCTCCTGTGAGTTTAGATTATCGAATCCGACGCAAAAATCATAGTTAATTGTAACGTTCAGGGCCTCCTAATGCCGATGGAACACTCAAATTGCGTCGAGATTCAATAAATCGTCCTCCAGCCGACTTGTCTCCAAAGGGATATTGCTGTCTCGGGCACAATATGATCCTTCCCCTGTGAGTCTAGATTTTCGAATCCGACGCAAAAATGATAGTGAATTGTAACGTTCAGCGCCTCCTAATGACGATAGAAGACTCAAATTGCGTCGGCATTCAATACATCGTCCTCCAGCCGATTTGTCTCCAAGGGGATATTGCTGCCTCGGGCACTTTATGGTCGTTCTCTTGTAAGTCTAGATTTACGAATCCGACGCCAAAATGATAGTTAATTGTAACGTTCAGGGCCGCCTAATGACGATGGAACACTCAAATTGCGTCGAGATTCAATACTTCGTCCTCCAGCCGACTTGTCTCCAAGGGGATATTGCTGTCTCGGGCACAATATGATCTTTCTCCTGTGAGCCTAGATTTTCGAATCCGACGCAAAAATGATAGTGAATTGTAACGTTCAGCGCCTCCTAATGACGATAGAAGACTCAAATTGCGTGGCGATCCAATACATCGTCCTCCAGCCGACTTGTCTCCAAGGGTCTATTGCTGCCTCGGGCACCTTATGGTCGTTCTCCTGTGAGTCTAGATTTTCGAATCCGACGCAAAAATGATAGTTAATTGAAACGTTCAGGGCCTTGTAATGACGATGGAACACTCAAATTGCGTCGAGATTCAATACATCGTCCTCCAGCCGACTTGTCTCCAAGGGTCTGTTGCTGCCTCGGGCACCGTATGGTCGTTCTCCTGTGAGTTTAGAGTATCGAATCCGACGGAAAAATGATAGTTAATTTTAACGTTCAGGGCCTCCTAATGCCGATGGAACACTCAAATTGCGTCGAGATTCAATACATCGGCCTCCAGCCGACTTGTCTCCAAGGATCTATGGCTGCCTCGGGCACCTTATGGTCGTTCTCCTGTGAGTCTAGATTTTCGAATCCGACGCAAAAATGATAGTTAATTGTAACGTTCAGGGCCATCTAATGACGATAGAAGACTCAAATTGCGTCGAGATTCAATACATCGGCCTCCAGCCGACTTGTCTCCAAGGGTCTGTTGCTGCCTCGGGCACCGTATGGTCGTTCTCCTGTGAGTTTAGAGTATCGAATCCGACGGAAAAATGATAGTTAATTTTAACGTTCAGGGCCTCCTAATGCCGATGGAACACTCAAATTGCGTCGAGATTCAATACATCGTCCTCCAGCCGATTTGTCTCCAAGGGGTATATTGCTGTCTCGAGCACCGAATGAACTTCTCCTGTGAGTACAATACATCGGCCTCCAGGCGACTTGTCTCCAAGGGTCTGTTGCTGCCTCGGGCACCCTATGGTCGATCTCCTGTGAGTCTAGATTTTCGTATCCGACGCAAAAATGATAGTGAATTGTAACGTTCAGCGCCTCCTAATGACGATAGAAGACTCAAATTGCGTCGGCATTCAATACATCGTCCTCCAGCCGATTTGTCTCCATGGGGATATTGCTGCCTCGAGCACCAAATGGTTCGTCTGCTGTGAGTCTAGATTTTCGAATCCGACGAAAAACTGATAGTTAATTGTAACATTCAGGGCCTCCTAATGGCGATGGAACACTCATTTTGCGTCGCGATCAAATACATCGTCCTCCAACGGACTTGTCTCCGAGGGTCAATAGCTGCCTCGGGCACCGTATGGTCATTCCCCTGTGAGTCTAGATTTTCGAATCCGACGCTAAAATCATACTTAATTGTAACGTTCAGGGCCTTCTAATGACGATGGAACACTCAAATTGCGTCGAGATTCAATACATCGTCCTCTAGCCGACTTGTCTCCAAGGGGATATTGCTGTCTCGGGCACAATATGATCTTTCTCCTGTGAGCCTAGATTTTCGAAACCGACGCAAAAATGATAGTGAATTGTAACGTTCAGCGCCTCCTAATGACGATAGAAGACTCAAATTGCGTCGAGATGCAATACATCGTCCTCCAGCCGATTTGTCTCCAAGGGGTATATTGCTGTCTCGAGCACCGTATGAACTTCTCCTGTGAGTCGATTTTCGAATCCGACGCGAAACTGATAGTTAATTGTAAGGTTCAGGGCTTTGTAATGACAATGGAACACTCAAATTGCGTCGAGATTCAATAGATCGGCCTCCAGCCGACTTGTCTCCAAGGGGATATCGCTGCCTCGGGCACCACATGGTCCTTCTCCTGTGAGTCTAGATTTTCGAATCCGACGCAAAAATGATAGTCAATTGTAACGTTCAGCGCCTCCTAATGACAATGGAACACTCAAATTGCGTCGCGATCCAATACATCGTCCTCCAGCCGACTTGTCTCCAAGGGTCTATTGCTGCCTCGGGCACCTTATGGTCGTTCTCCTGTGAGTCTAGATTTTCGAATCTGACGCAAAAATGATAGTTAATTGTAACGTTCAGCGCCTTGTAATGACGATGGAACACTCAAATTGCGTCGAGATTCAATACATCGTCCTCCAGCCGACTTGTCTCCAAGGGTCTTAATGCTGCCGCGGGCACTTTATGGTCGTTCCCCTGTGAGTTTAGATTATCGAATCCGACGCCAAAATGATAGTTAATTGTAACGTTCAGGACCGCCTAATGATGATTGAACTCTCAAATTGCGTCGAGTTTCAATACATCGGCCTCCAGCCGACTTGTCTCCAAGGGTCTATTGCTGCCTCGGGCACCTTATGTTCGTTCTCCTGTGAGTTTAGATTATCGAATCCGACGCAAAAATGATAGTTAATTGTAACGTTCAGGGCCTCCTAATGCCGATGGAACACTAAAATTGCGTCGAGATTCAATACATCGGCCTCCAGCCGACTTGTCTCCAAGGGTCTATTGCTGCCTCGGGCACCTTGTGGTCGTTCTCCTGTGAGTCAAGATTTTCGAATCCGACGCAAAAATGATAGTGAATTGTAACGTTCAGCGCCTCCTAATGACGATAGGACACTCAAATTGCGTCGGGATTCAATACATCGTCCTCCAGCCGATTTGTCTCCAAGGGGATATTGCTGCCTCGGGCACCAAATGGTTCGTCTGCTGTGAGTCTAGATTTTCGAATCCGACGAAAAACTGATAGTTAATTGTAACATTCAGGGCCTCCTAATGACGATGGAACATTTAAATTGCGTCGCGATCCAATACATCGTCCTCCAGCCGACTTGTCTCCAAGGGTCTAATGCTGCCTCGGGCACTATATGGTCGTTCCGTTGTAAGTCTAGATTTAAGAATCCGACGCCAAAATGATAGATAATTGTAACGTTTAGGGCCGCCTAATGTCGATGGAACTCTCAAATTGCGTCGAGATTCAATACATCGTCCTCCAGCCGACTTGTCTCCAAGGGTCTATTGCTGCCTCGGCCACCTTATGGTCGTTCTCCTGTGAGTCTAGATTTTCGAATCGGACGCAAAAATGATAGTTAATTGTAACGTTCAGGGCCTTCTAATGACGATGGAGCACTCAAATTGCGTCGAGATTCAATAAATCGTCCCCCAGCCGACTTGTCTCCAAAGGGATATTGCTGTCTCGTGCACAATATGATCCTTCCCCTGTGAGTCTAGATTTTCGAATCCGACGCAAAAATGATAGTGAATTGTAACGTTCAGCGCCTCCTAATGACGATAGAAGACTCAAATTGCGTCGGCATTCAATACATCGTCCTCCAGCCGATTTGTCTCCAAGGGGATATTGCTGCCTCGGGCACCAAATGGTTCGTCTGCTTTGAGTCTAGATTTTCGAATCCGACGAAAAACTGATAGTTAATTGTAACATTCAGGGCCTCCTAATGACTATGGAACATTTAAATTGCGTCGCGATCCAATACATCGTCCTCCAGCCGACTTGACTCCAAAGGGTCTAATGCTGCCTCGGCCACCTTATGGTCGTTCTCCTGTGAGTCTAGATTTTCGAATCCGACGCAAAAATGATAGTTAATTGTAACGTTCAGGGCCTTCTAATGACGATGGAACTCTCAAATTGCGTCGAGATTCAATACATCGTCCTCCAGCCGACTTGTCTCCAAGGGTCTATTGCTGCCTCGGCCACCTTATGGTCGTTCTCCTGTGAGTCTAGATTTTCGAATCCGACGCAAAAATGATAGTTAATTGTAACGTTCAGGGCCTTCTAATGACGATGGAGCACTCAAATTGCGTCGAGATTCAATACATCGGCCTCCAGCCGACTTGTCTCCAAGGGGATATCGCTGCCTCGGGCACCACATGGTCCTTCTCCTGTGAGTCTAGATTTTCGAATCCGACGCAAAAATGATAGTGAATTGTAACGTTCAGCGCCTCCTAATGACGATAGAAGACTCAAATTGCGTCGCGATCCAATACATCATCCTCCAGCCGACTTGTCTCCAAGGGTCTATTGCTGCCTCGGGCACCTTATGGTCGTTCTCCTGTGAGTTTAGATTTTCGTATCCGACGCAAAAATGATAGTTAATTGTAACGTTCAGGGCCTTCTAATGACGATGGAACACTCAAATTGCGTCGAGATTCAATACATCGGCCTCCAGCCGACTTGTCACCAAGGGTCTATTGCTGCCTCGGGCACCTTATGGTCGTTCTCCTGTGAGTCTAGATTTTCGAATCCGACGCAAAAATGATAGTTAATTGTATCGTTCAGGGCCTTCTAATGACGATGGAACACTCAAATTGCGTCGAGATCAAATACATCGGCCTCCAGCCGACTTGTCTCCAAGGGTCTATTGCTGCCTCGGGCACCTTATGGTCGTTCTCCAGTGAGTCTAGATTTTCGAATCCGACGCAAAAATCATAGTTAATTGTAACGTTCAGGGCCTTCTAATGACGATGGAACACTCGAATTGCGTCGAGATTCAATACATCGTCCTCCAGCCGACTTGTCTCCAAGGGGATATTGCTGTCTCTGGCACAATATGTTCTTTCTTCTGTGAGTCTAGATTTTCGAATCCGACGCAAAAATGATAGTGAATTGTAACGTTCAGCGCCTCCTAATGACGATAGAAGATTCAAATTGCGTCGCGATCCAATACATCGTCCTCCAGCCGACTTGTCTCCAAGGGACTATTGCTGCCTCGGGCACCTTATGGTCGTTCTCCTGTGAGTTTAGATTTTCGTATCCGACGCAAAAATGATAGTTAATTGTATCGTTCAGGGCCTTCTAATGACGATGGGACACTCAAATTGCGTCGAGATTCAATACATCGGCCTCCAGCCGACTTGTCACCAAGGGTCTATTGCTGCCTCGGGCACCATATGGTCGTTCTCCTGTGAGTCTAGATTTTCGAATCCGACGCAAAAATGATAGTTAATTGTATCGTTCAGGGCCTTCTAATGACGATGGAACACTCAAATTGCGTCGAGATCCAATACATCGGCCTCCAGCCGACTTGTCTCCAAGGGTCTATTGCTGCCTCGGGCACCTTATGTTCGTTCTCCTGTGAGTTTAGATTATCGAATCCGACGCAAAAATCATAGTTAATTGTAATGTTCAGGGCCTCCTAATGCCGATGGAACACTCAAATTGCGTCGAGATTCAATAAATCGTCCTCCAGCCGACTTGTCTCCAAAGGGATATTGCTGTCTCGGGCACAATATGATCCTTCCCCTGTGAGTCTAGATTTTCGAATCCGACGCAAAAATGATAGTGAATTGTAACGTTCAGCGCCTCCTAATGACGATAGAAGACTCAAATTGCGTCGGCATTCAATACATCGTCCTCCAGCCGATTTGTCTCCAAGGGGATATTGCTGCCTCGGGCACTTTATGGTCGTTCTCTTGTAAGTCTAGATTTACGAATCCGACGCCAAAATGATAGCTAATTGTAACGTTCAGGGCCGCCTAATGACGATGGAACTCTCAAATTGCGTCGAGATTCAATACATCGTCCTCCGGCCGACTTGTCTCCAAGGGTCTATTGCTGCCTCGGGCACCTTATGGTCGTTCTCCTGTGAGTCTAGATTTTCGAATCCGACGCAAAAATCATAGTTAATTGTAACGTTCAGGGCCTTCTAATGACGATGGAACACTCAAATTGCGTCGAGATTCAATACTTCGTCCTCCAGCCGACTTGTCTCCAAGGGGATATTGCTGTCTCGGGCACAATATGATCTTTCTCCTGTGAGCCTAGATTTTCGAATCCGACGCAAAAATGATAGTGAATTGTAACGTTCAGCGCCTCCTAATGACGATAGAAGACTCAAATTGCGTGGCGATCCAATACATCGTCCTCCAGCCGACTTGTCTCCAAGGGTCTATTGCTGCCTCGGGCACCTTATGGTCGTTCTCCTGTGAGTCTAGATTTTCGAATCCGACGCAAAAATGATAGTTAATTGTAACGTTCAGGGCCTTGTAATGACGATGGAACACTCAAATTGCGTCGAGATTCAATACATCGTCCTCCAGCCGACTTGTCTCCAAGGGTCTGTTGCTGCCTCGGGCACCGTATGGTCGTTCTCCTGTGAGTTTAGAGTATCGAATCCGACGGAAAAATGATAGTTAATTTTAACGTTCAGGGCCTCCTAATGCCGATGGAACACTCAAATTGCGTCGAGATTCAATACATCGGCCTCCAGCCGACTTGTCTCCAAGGATCTATAGCTGCCTCGGGCACCTTATGGTCGTTCTCCTGTGAGTCTAGATTTTCGAATCCGACGCAAAAATGATAGTTAATTGTAATGTTCAGGGCCTTCTAATGACGATAGGAGACTCAAATTGCGTCGAGATTCAATACATCGGCCTCCAGCCGACTTGTCCCCAAGGGTCTATTGCTGCCTCGGGCACCTTATGGTCGTTCTCCTGTGAGTCTAGATTTTCGTATCCGACGCAAAAATGATAGTGAATTGATACGTTCAGCGCCTCCTAATGACGATAGAAGACTCAAATTGCGTCGGGATTCCATACATCGTCCTCCTGCCGATTTGTCTCCAAGGGGATATTGCTGCCTCGGGCACCAAATGGTTCGTCAGCTGTGAGTCTAGATTTTCGAATCCGACGCAAAAATGGTAGATAATTGTAACGTTCAGGGCCTTGTAATGACGATGGAACACTCAAATTGCGTCGAGATTCAATACATCGTCCTCCAGCCGACTTGTCTCCAAGGGTCTGTTGCTGCCTCGGGCACCGTATGGTCGTTATCCTGTGAGTTTAGATTATCGAATCCGACGCAAAAATGATAGTTAATCTTAACGTTCAGGGCCTCCTAATGCTGATGGAACACTCAAATTGCGTCGAGATTCAATACATCTGCCTCCAGCCGACTTGTCTCCAAGGGTCTATTGCTGCTTCGGGCACCTTATGGTCGTTCTCCTGTGAGTCTAGATTTTCGAATCCGACGCAAAAATGATAGTTAATTGTAACGTTCAGGGCCTTCTAATGACGATGGAAAACTCAAATTGCGTCGAGATTCAATAAATCGTCCTCCAGCCGACTTGTCTCCAAGCGGATATTGCTGTCTCGGGCACAATATGATCCTTCCCCTGTGAGTCTAGATTTTCGAATCCGACGCAAAAATGATAGTGAATTGTAACGTTCAGCGCCTCCTAATGACGATAGAAGACTCAAATTGCGTCGGCATTCAATACATCGTCCTCCAGCCGATTTGTCTCCATGGGGATATTGCTGCCTCGAGCACCAAATGGTTCGTCTGCTGTGAGTCTAGATTTTCGAATCCGACGAAAAACTGATAGTTAATTGTAACATTCAGGGCCTCCTAATGACGATGGAACACTCAAATTGCGTCGCGATCCATTACATCGTCCTCCAGCCGACTTGTCACCAAGGGTCTATTGCTGCCTCGGGCACCTTATGGTCGTTCTCCTGTGAGTCTAGATTTTCGAATCCGACGCAAAAATCATAGTTAATTGTAACGTTCAGGGCCTTCTAATGACGATGGAACACTCAAATTGCGTCGAGATCCAATACATCGGCCTCCAGCCGACTTGTCTCCAAGGGTCCATTGCTGCCTCGGGCACCTTATTGTCGTTCTCCTGTGAGTCTAGATTTTCGAATCCGACGCAAAAATGATAGTTAATTGTAACGTTCAGGGCCTTCTAATGACGATGGAACACTCAAATTGCGTCGAGATTCAATACATCGGCTTCCAGCCGACTTGCCTCCAAGGGGATATTGCTGTCTCGAGCACAATATGATCTTTCTCCTGTGAGTCTAGATTATCGAATCCGACGCAAAAATGATAGTGAATTGTAACGTTCAGCGCCTCCTAATGACGATAAAAGACTCAAATTGCGTCGAGATTCAATACATCGTCCTCCAGCCGATTTGTCTCCAAGGGGTATATTGCTGTCTCGAGCACCGTATGAACTTCTCCTGTGAGTACAATACATCGGCCTCCAGGCGACTTGTCTCCAAGGGTCTGTTGCTGCCTCGGGCACCCTATGGTCGTTCTCCTGTGAGTCTAGATTTTCGTATCCGACGCAAAAATGATAGTGAATTGTAACGTTCAGCGCCTCCTAATGACGATAGAAGACTCAAATTGCGTCGGCATTCAATACATCGTCCTCCAGCCGATTTGTCTCCATGGGGATATTGCTGCCTCGAGCACCAAATGGTTCGTCTGCTGTGAGTCTAGATTTTCGAATCCGACGAAAAACTGATAGTTAATTGTAACATTCAGGGCCTCCTAATGGCGATGGAACACTCATTTTGCGTCGCGATCAAATACATCGTCCTCCAACGGACTTGTCTCCGAGGGTCAATAGCTGATTCGGGCACCGTATGGTCATTCCCCTGTGAGTCTAGATTTTCGAATCCGACGCTAAAATCATACTTAATTGTAACGTTCAGGGCCTTCTAATGACGATGGAACACTCAAATTGCGTCGAGATTCAATACATCGTCCTCCAGCCGACTTGTCTCCAAGGGGATATTGCTGTCTCGGGCACAATATGATCTTTCTCCTGTGAGCCTAGATTTTCGAAACCGACGCAAAAATGATAGTGAATTGTAACGTTCAGCGCCTCCTAATGACGATAGAAGACTCAAATTGCGTCGAGATGCAATACATCGTCCTCCAGCCGATTTGTCTCCAAGGGGTATATTGCTGTCTCGAGCACCGTATGAACTTCTCCTGTGAGTAGATTTTCGAATCCGACGCGAAACTGATAGTTAATTGTAAGGTTCAGGGCTTTGTAATGACAATGGAACACTCAAATTGCGTCGAGATTCAATACATCGGCCTCCAGCCGACTTGTCTCCAAGGGGATATCGCTGCCTCGGGCACCACATGGTCCTTCTCCTGTGAGTCTAGATTTTCGAATCCGACGCAAAAATGATAGTCAATTGTAACGTTCAGCGCCTCCTAATGACGATGGAACACTCAAATTGCGTCGCGATCCAATACATCGTCCTCCAGCCGACTTGTCTCCAAGGGTCTATTGCTGCCTCGGGCACCTTATGGTCGTTCTCCTGTGAGTCTAGATTTTCGAATCTGACGCAAAAATGATAGTTAATTGTAACGTTCAGCGCCTTGTAATGACGATGGAACACTCAAATTGCGTCGAGATTCAATACATCGTCCTCCAGCCGACTTGTCTCCAAGGGGATATTGCTGTCTCGGGCACAATATGATCCTTCTCCTGTGAGTCTAGATTTTCGAATCCGACGCAAAAATGATAGTGAATTGTAACGTTCAGCGCCTCCTAATGACGATAGAAGACTCAAATTGCGTCGAGATTCAATACATCGTCCTCCAGCCGATTTGTCTCCAAGGGGTATATTGCTGTCCCGAGCACCGTATGAACTTCTCCTGTGAGTAGATTTTCGAATCCGACGCGAAACTGATAGTTAATTGTAAGGTTCAGGGCCTTGTAATGTCGATGGAACACTCAAATTGCGTCGAGATTCAATACATCGGCCACCAGCCGACTTGTCTCCAACGGTCTATTGCTGCCTCGGGCACCTTATGGTCGTTCTCCTGTGAGTTTAGATTTTCGAATCCCACGAAAAACTGATAGTTAATTGTAACGTTCAGGGCCTCCTAATGACGATGGAACACTCAAATTGCGTCGCGATCCAATACATCGTCCTTCAGCCGACTTGTCTCCAAGGGTCTAATGCTGCCGCGGGCTCTTTATGGTCGTTCCCCTGTGAGTTTAGATTATCGAATCCGACCCCAAAATGATAGTCAATTGTAACGTTCAGGACCGCCTAATGATGATGGAACTCTCAAATTGCGTCGAGATTCAATACATCGGCCTCTAGCCGACTTGTCTCCAAGGGTCTGTTGCTGCCTCGGGCACCTTATGGTCGTTCTCCTGTGAGTTTAGATTATCGAATCCGACGCAAGAATGATAGTTAATTGTAACGTTCAGGGCCGCCTAATGACGATGGAACTCTCAAATTCCGTCGAGATTCAATACATCGTCCTCCAGCCGACTTGTCTCCAAGGGTCTATTGCTGCCTCGGGCACCTTATGGTCGTTCTCCTGTGTGTCTAGATTTTCGTATCCGACGCAAAAATGATAGTTAATTGTAACGTTCAGCGCCTCCTAATGACGATAGAAGACTCAAATTGCGTCGGGATTCAATACATCGTCCTCCAGCCGATTTATCTCCAAGGGGATATTGCTGCCTCGGGCACCAAATGGTTCGTCTGCTGTGAGTCTAGATTTTCGAATCCGACGAAAAACTGATAGTTAATTGTAACATTCAGGGCCTCCTAATGACGATGGAACACTCAAATTGCGTCGCGATCCAATACATCGTCCTCCAGCCGACTTGTCTCCAAGGGTCTAATGCTGCCTCGGGCACTATATGGTCGTTCTCTTGTAAGTCTAGATTTACGAATCCGACGCCAACATGATAGTTAATTGTAACGTTCAGGGCCGCCTAATGACGATGGAACTCTCAAATTGCGTCGAGATTCAATACATCGTCCTCCAGCCGACTTGTCTCCAAGGGTCTATTGCTCCCTCGGCCACGTTATGGTCGTTCTCCTGTGAGTCTAGATTTTCGAATCCGACGCAAAAATGATAGTTAATTGTAACGTTCAGGGCCATCTAATGACGATGGAACACACAAATTGCGTCGAGATTCAATACATCAGCCTCCAGCCGACTTGTCTCCAAGGGTCCATTGGTGCTTCGGGCACCTTATGGTCGTTCTCCTGAGAGTCTAGATTTTCGAATCCGACGCAAAAATGATAGTTAATTTTAACGTTCAGGGCCTCCTAATGCCGATGGAACACTCAAATTGCGTCGAGATTCAATACATCAGCCTCCAGCCGACTTGTCTCCAAGGGTCTATTGGTGCTTCGGGCACCTTATGGTCGTTCTCCTGTGAGTCTAGATTTTCGAATCCGACGCATAAATGATAGTTAAATGTAACGTTCAGGGCCTTCTAATGACGATGGAACACTCAAATTGCGTCGAGATTCAATAAATCGTCCTCCAGCCGACTTGTCTCCAAGGGGATATTGCTGTCTTGGGCACAATATGATCCTTCCCCTGTGAGTCTAGATTTTCGAATCCGACGCAAAAATGATAGTGAATTGTAACGTTCAGCGCCTCCTAATGACGATAGAAGACTCAAATTGCGTCGGCATTCAATACATCGTCCTCCAGCCGATTTGTCTCCAAGGGTCTGTTGCTGCCTCGGGCACCTTATGGTCGTTCTCCTGTGAGTTTAGATTTTCGAATCCGACGAAAAACTGATAGTTAATTGTAACATTCAGGGCCTCCTAATGACGATGGAACACTCATTTTCCGTCGCGATCCTATACATCGTCCTCCAACCGACTTGTCTCCGAGGGTCAATAGCTGCCTCGGGCACCGTATGGTCGTTCCCCTGTGAGTCTAGATTTTCGAATCCGACGCAAAAATCATAGTTAATTGTAACGTTCAGGGCCTTCTAATGACGACAGAAGACTCAAATTGCGTCGAGATTCAATACATCGTCCTCCAGCCGATTTGTCTCCAAGGGGTATATTGCTGTCTCGAGCACCGTATGAACTTCTCCTGTGAGTAGATTTTCGAATCCGACGCGAAACTGATAGTTAATTGTAAGGTTCAGGGCTTTGTAATGACAATGGAACACTCAAATAGAGTCGAGATTCAATACATCGGCCTCCAGGCGACTTGTCTCCAAGGGGATATCGCTGCCTCGGGCACCACATGGTCCTTCTCCTGTGAGTCTAGATTTTCGAATCCGACGCAAAAATGATAGTGAATTGTAACGTTCAGCGCCTCCTAATGACGATAGAAGACTCAAATTGCGTCGCGATCCAATACATCGTCCTCCAGCCGACTTGTCTCCAAGGGTCTATTGCTGCCTCGGGCACCTTATGGTCGTTCTCCTGTGAGTCTAGATTTTCGAATCCGACGTTCAGGGCCTTGTTATGACGATGGAACACTCAAATTGCGTCGAGATTCAATACATCGTCCTCCAACCGACTTGTCTCCAAGGTTCTGTTGCTGCCTCGGGCACCGTATGGTTGTTCTCCTGTGAGTCTAGATTTTCGAATCCGACGCAAAAATCATAGTTATTTGTAACGTTCAGGGCCTTCTAATGACGATGGAACACTCAAATTGCGTCGAGATCCAATACATCGGCCTCCAGCCGACTTGTCTCCAAGGGTCCATTGCTGTCTCGGGCACCTTATGGTCGTTCCCCTGTGAGTCTAGATTTTCGAATCCGACGCAAAAATGATAGTTAATTGTAACGTTCAGGGCCTTCTAATGACGATGGAACACTCAAATTGCGTCGAGATTCAACACATCGGCCTCCAGCCGACTTGTCACCAAGGGTCTATTGCTGCCTCGGGCACCTTATGGTCGTTCTCCTGTGAGTCTAGTCTTTCGAATCCGACCCAAAAATCATAGTTAATTGTAACGTTCAGGGCCTTCTAATGACGATGGAACACTCAAATTGCGTCGAGATCCAATACATCGGCCTCCAGCCGACTTGTCTCCAAGGGTCCATTGCAGCCTCGGGCACCTTATGGTCGTTCTCCTGTGAGTCTAGATTTTCGAATCCGACGCAAAAATGATAGTTAATTGTAACGTTCAGGGCCTTCTAATGACGATGGAACACTCAAATTGCGTCGAGATTCAATACATCGGCTTCCAGCCGACTTGCCACCAAGGGGATATTGCTGTCTCGGGCACAATATGATCTTTCTCCTGTGAGTCTAGATTTTCGAATCCGACGCAAAAATGATAGTGAATTGTAACGTTCAGCGCCTCCTAATGACGATAGAAGACTCAAATTGCGTCGAGATTCAATACATCGTCCTCCAGCCGATTTGTCTCAAAGGGGTATATTGCTGTCTCGAGCACCGTATGAACTTCTCCTGTGAGTAGATTTTCGAATCCGACGCGAAACTGATAGTTAATTGTAAGGTTCAGGGCCTTGTAATGACGATGGAACACTAAAATTGCGTCGAGATTCAATACATCGGCCTCCAGCCGACTTGTCTCCAACGGTCTATTGCTGCCTCGGGCACCTTATGTTCGTTCTCCTGTGAGTTTAGATTTTCGAATCCGACGAAAAACTGATAGTTAATTGTAACATTCAGGGCCTCCTAATGACGATGGAACACTCATTTTGCGTCGCGATCAAATACATCGTCCTCCAACGGACTTGTCTCCGAGGGTCAATAGCTGCCTCGGGCACCGTATGGTCGTTCCCCTGTGAGTCTAGATTTTCGAATCCGACGCTAAAATCATAGTTAATTGTAACGTTCAGGGCCTTCTAATGACGATGGAACACTCAAATTGCGTCGAGATTCAATACATCGTCCTCCAGCCGACTTGTCTCCAAGGGGATATTGCTGTCTCGGCCACAATATGATCTTTCTCCTGTGAGCCTAGATTTTCGAAACCGACGCAAAAATGATAGTGAATTGTAACGTTCAGGGCCTTCTAATGACGATGGAACACTCAAATTGCGTCGAGATTCAATACATCGGCCTTCAGCCGACTTGTCTCCAAGGGGATATCGCTGCCTCGGGCACCACATGGTCCTTCTCCTGTGAGTCTAGATTTTCGAATCCGACGCAAAAATGATAGTCAATTGTAACGTTCAGCGCCTCCTAATGACGATGGAATACTCAAATTGCGTCGCGATCCAATACATCGTCCTCCAGCCGACTTGTCTCCAAGGGTCTAATGCTGCCGCGGGCTCTATATGGTTGTTCCCCTGTGAGTTTAGATTATCGAATCCGACCCCAAAATGATAGTTAATTGTAACGTTCAGGACCGCCTAATGATGATGGAACTCTCAAAATGCGTCGAGATTCAATACATCGGCCTCCAGCCGACTTGTCTCCAAGGGGCTGTTGCTGCCTCGGGCACCTTATGGTCGTTCTCCTGTGAGTTTAGATTATCGAATCCGACGCAAGAATGATAGTTAATTGTAACGTTCAGGGCCGCCTAATGACGATGGAACTCTCAAATTCCGTCGAGATTCAATACATCGTCCTCCAGCCGATTTGTCTCCAAGGGGATATTGCTGCCTCGGGCACCAAATGGTTCGTCTGCTGTGAGTCTAGATTTTCGAATCCGACGAAAAACTGATAGTTAATTGTAACATTCAGGGCCTCCTAATGACGATGGAACACTCAAACTGCGTCGCGATCCAATACATCGTCCTCCAGCCGACTTGTCTCCAAGGGTCTAATGCTGCCTCGGGCACTATATGGTCGTTCTCTTGTAAGTCTAGATTTACGAATCCGACGCCAAAATGATAGTTAATTGTAACGTTCAGGGTCGCCTAATGACGATGGAACTCTCAAATTGCGTCGAGATTCAATACATCGTCCTCCAGCCGACTTGCCTCCAAGGGTCTATTGCTGCCTCGGGCACCTTATGTTCGTTCTCCTGTGAGATTAGAATATCGAATCCGACGCAAAAATGATAGTTAATTGTAACGTTCAGGGCCTCCTAATGCCGATGGAACACTCAAATTGCGTCGAGATTCAATACATCGGCCTCCAGCCGACTTGTCTCCAAGGGTCTGTTGCTGCCTTGGGCACCTTATAGTCGTTCTCCTGTGAGTTTAGATTATCGAATCCGACGCAAGAATGATAGTTAATTTTAACGTTCAGGGCCTCCTAATGCCGATGGAACACTCAAATTGCGTCGAGATTCAATACATCGGCCTCCAGCCGACTTGTCACCAAGGGTCTATTGCTGCCTCGGGCACCTTATGGTCGTTCTCCTGTGAGTCTAGATTTTCGAATCCGACGCAAAAATGATAGTGAATTGTAACGTTCAGCGCCTCCTAATGACGATAGAAGACTCAAATTGCGTCGGGATTCAATACATCGTCCTCCAGCCGATTTGTCTCCAAGGGGATATTGCTGCCTCGGGCACCAAATGGTTCGTCTGCTGTGAGACTAGTTTTTCGAATCCGACGAAAAACTGATAGTTAATTGTAACATTCAGGGCCTCCTAATGACGATGGAACACTCAAATTGCGTCGCGATCCTCCAGCCGACTTGTCTCCAAGGGTCTAATGCTGCCTCGGGCACTATATGTAAGTCTAGATTTACGAATCCGACGCCAAAATGATAGTTAATTGTAACGTTCAGGGCCGCCTAATGACGATGGAACTCTCAAATTGCGTCGAGATTCAATAATCGTCCTCCAGCCGACTTGTCTCCAAGGGTCTATTGCTGCCTCGGGCACCTTATGGTCGTTCTCCTGTGTGTCTAGATTTTCGTATCCGACGCAAAAATGATAGTCTATTGCTGCCTCGGCCTCCTTATGGTCGTTCTCCTGTGAGTCTAGATTTTCGAATCCGACGCAAAACTGATAGTTAATAGTAACGTTCAGGGCCTTCTAATGACGATGGAACAATCAAATTGCGTCGAGATTCAATACATCGTCCTCCAGCCGACTTGTCTCCAAGGGGATATTGCTGTCTCTGGTACAATATGATCCTTCTCCTGTGAGTCTATATTTTCGAATCCGACGCTAAAATGATAGTGAATTGTAACGTACAGCGCCTCCTAATGACAATAGAAGACTCAAATTGCGTCGGGATTAAATACATCGTCCTCCAGCCGATTTGTCTCCAAGGGGATATTGCTGCCTCGGGCACCAAATGGTTCGTCTGCTGTGAGTCTAGATTTTCGAATCCGACGAAAAACTGATAGTTAATTGTAACATTCAGGGCCTCCTAATGACGATGGAACACTCAAATTGCGTCGCGATCCAATACATCGTCCTCCAGCCGACTTGTCTCCAAGGGTCTATTGCTGCCTCGGTCACTTTATGGTCGTTCTCTTGTAAGTCTAGATTTACGAATCCGACGCCAAAATGATAGTTAATTGTCACGTTCAGGTCCGCCTAATGACGATGGAACTCTCAAATTGCGTCGAGATTCAATACATCGTCCTCCAGCCGACTTGTCTCCAAGGGTCTATTGCTGCCTCGGGCACCTTATGGTCGTTCTCCTGTGAGTCTAGATTTTCGTATCCGACGCAAAAATGATAGTTAATTGTAACGTTCAGGGCCTTCTAATGACGATGGAACACTCAAATTGCGTCGAGATTCAATACATCGGCTTCCAGCCGACTTGCCTCCAAGGGGATATTGCTGTCTCGGGCACAATATGATCTTTCTCCTGTGAGCCTAGATTTTCGAATCCGACGCAAAAATGATAGTTAATTGTAACGTTCAGGTCCTTCTAATGACGATGGAACACTCAAATTGCGTCGAGATTCAATACATCGTCCTCCAGCCGACTTGTCTGTCTCGTGCACAATATGATCCTTCTCCTGTGAGTCTAGATTTTCGAATCCGACGCAAATATGATAGTGAATTGTAACGTTCAGCGCCTCCTAATGACGATAGAAGACTCAAATTGCGTCGGGATTCAATACATCGTCCTCCAGCCGATTTGTCTCCAAGAGGTATATTGCTGTCTCGAGCACCGTATGAACTTCTCCTGTGAGTAGATTTTCGAATCCGACGCGAAACTGATAGTTAATTGTAAGGATCAGGGCCTTGTAATGACGATGGAACTCTCAAATTGCGTCGAGATTCAATACATCGGCCTCCAGCCGACTTGTCTCCAAGGGTCTATTGCTGCCTCGGGCACCTTATGTTCGTTCTCCTGTGAGTTTAGAATATCGAATCCGACGCAAAAATGATAGTTAATTGTAACGTTCAGGGCCTCCTAATGCCGATGGAACACTCAAATTGCGTCGAGATTCAATACATCGGCCTCCAGCCGACTTGTCTCCAAGGGTCTGTTGCTGCCTCGGGCACCTTATGGTCGTTCTCCTGTGAGTTTAGATTATCGAATCCGACGCAAGAATGATAGTTAATTTTAACGTTCAGGGCCTCCTAATGCCGATGGAACACTCAAATTGCGTCGAGATTCAATACATCGTCCTCCAGCCGATTTATCTCCAAGGGGATATTGCTGCCTCGGGCACCAAATGGTTCGTCTGCTGTGAGTCTTGATTTTCGAATCCGACGAAAAACTGATAGTTAATTGTAACATTCAGGGCCTCCTAATGACGATGGAACACTCAAATTGCGTCGCGATCCAATACATCGTCCTCCAGCCGACTTGTCTCCAAGGGTCTATTGCTGCCTCGGTCACTTTATGGTCGTTCTCTTGTAAGTCTAGATTTACGAATCCGACGCCAAAATGATTGTTAATTGTAACGTTCAGGTCCGCCTAATGACGATGGAACTCTCAAATTGCGTCGAGATTCAATACATCGTCCTCCAGCCGACTTGTCTCCAAGGGTCTATTGCTGCCTCGGGCACCTTATGGTCGTTCTCCTGTGAGTCTAGATTTTCGAATCCGACGCAAAAATGATAGTGAATTGTAACGTTCAGCGCCTCCTAATGAAGATAGAAGACTCAAATTGCGTCGGGATTCAATACATCGTCCTCCAGCCGACTTGTCTCCAAGGGTCTATTGCTGCCTCGGTCACTTTATGGTCGTTCTCTTGTAAGTCTAGATTTACGAATCCGACGCCAAAATGATAGTTAATTGTAACGTTCAGGTCCGCCTAATGACGATGGAACTCTCAAATTGCGTCGAGATTCAATACATCGTCCTCCAGCCGACTTGTCTCCAAGGGTCTATTGCTGCCTCGGGCACCTTATGGTCGTTCTCCTGTGAGTCTAGATTTTCGTATCCGACGCAACAATGATAGTTAATTGTAACGTTCAGGGCCTTCTAATGCCGATGGAACACTCAAATTGCGTCGAGATTCAATACATCGGCTTCCAGCCGACTTGCCTCCAAGGGGATATTGCTGTCTCGGGCACAATATGATTTTTCTCCTGTGAGCCTAGATTTTCGAATCCGACGCAAAAATGATAGTTAATTGTAACGTTCAGGTCCTTCTAATGACGATGGAACACTCAAATTGCGTCGAGATTCAATACATCGTCCTCCAGCCGACTTGTCTGTCTCGTGCACAATATGATCCTTCTCCTGTGAGTCTAGATTTTCGAATCCGACGCAAAAATGATAGTGAATTGTAACGTTCAGCGCCTCCTAATGACGATAGAAGACTCAAATTGCGTCGGGATTCAATACATCGTCCTCCAGCCGATTTGTCTCCAAGAGGTATATTGCTGTCTCGAGCACCGTATGAACTTCTCCTGTGAGTAGATTTTCGAATCCGACGCGAAACTGATAGTTAATTGTAAGGATCAGGGCCTTGTAATGACGATGGAACTCTCAAATTGCGTCGAGATTCAATACATCGGCCTCCAGCCGACTTGTCTCCAAGGGTCTATTGCTGCCTCGGGCACCTTATGTTCGTTCTCCTGTGAGATTAGAATATCGAATCCGACGCAAAAATGATAGTTAATTGTAACGTTCAGGGCCTCCTAATGCCGATGGAACACTCAAATTGCGTCGAGATTCAATACATCGGCCTCCAGCCGACTTGTCTCCAAGGGTCTGTTGCTGCCTCGGGCACCTTATGGTCGTTCTCCTGTGAGTTTAGATTATCGAATCCGACGCAAGAATGATAGTTAATTTTAACGTTCAGGGCCTCCTAATGCCGATGGAACACTCAAATTGCGTCGAGATTCAATACATCGGCCTCCAGCCAACTTGTCACCAAGGGTCTATTGCTGCCTCGGGCACCTTATGGTCGTTCTCCTGTGAGTCTAGATTTTCGAATCCGACGCAAAAATGATAGTGAATTGTAACGTTCAGCGCCTCCTAATGACGATAGAAGACTCAAATTGCGTCGGGATTCAATACATCGTCCTCCAGCCGATTTGTCTCCAAGGGGATATTGCTGCCTCGGGCACCAAATGGTTCGTCTGCTGTGAGACTAGATTTTCGAATCCGACGAAAAACTGATAGTTAATTGTAACATTCAGGGCCTCCTAATGACGATGGAACACTCAAATTGCGTCGCGATCCTCCAGCCGACTTGTCTCCAAGGGTCTAATGCTGCCTCGGGCACTATATGTAAGTCTAGATTTACGAATCCGACGCCAAAATGATAGTTAATTGTAACGTTCAGGGCCTTCTAATGACGATGGAACACTCAAATTGCGTCGAGATTCAATACATCGTCCTCTAGCCGACTTGTCTCCAAGGGGATATTGCTGTCTCTGGTACAATATGATCCTTCTCCTGTGAGTCTAGATTTTCGAATCCGACGCTAAAATGATAGTGAATTGTAACGTACAGCGCCTCCTAATGACAATAGAAGACTCAAATTGCGTCGGGATTCAATACATCGTCCTCCAGCCGATTTGTCTCCAAGGGGATATTGCTGCCTCGGGCACCAAATGGTTCGTCTGCTGTGAGTCTTGATTTTCGAATCCGACGAAAAACTGATAGTTAATTGTAACATTCAGGGCCTCCTAATGACGATGGAACACTCAAATTGCGTCGCGATCCAATACATCGTCCTCCAGCCGACTTGTCTCCAAGGGTCTATTGCTGCCTCGGTCACTTTATGGTCGTTCTCTTGTAAGTCTAGATTTACGAATCCGACGCCAAAATGATAGTTAATTGTAACGTTCAGGTCCGCCTAATGACGATGGAACTCTCAAATTGCGTCGAGATTCAATACATCGTCCTCCAGCCGACTTGTCTCCAAGGGTCTATTGCTGCCTCGGGCACCTTATGGTCGTTCTCCTGTGAGTCTAGATTTTCGTATCCGACGCAACAATGATAGTTAATTGTAACGTTCAGGGCCTTCTAATGCCGATGGAACACTCAAATTGCGTCGAGATTCAATACATCGTCCTCCAGCCGATTTGTCTCCAAGGGGATATTGCTGCCTCGGGCACCAAATGGTTCGTCTGCTGTGAGTCTAGATTTTCGAATCCGACGAAAAACTGATAGTTAATTGTAACATTCAGGGCCTCCTAATGACGATGGAACACTCAAATTGCGTCGCGATCCAATACATCGTCCTCCAGCCGACTTGTCTCCAAGGGTCTATTGCTGCCTCGGGCACTTTATGGTCGTTCTCTTGTAAGTCTAGATTTACGAATCCGACGCCAAAATGATAGTTAATTGTAACGTTCAGGTCCGCCTAATGACGATGGAACTCTCAAATTGCGTCGAGATTCAATAATCGTCCTCCAGCCGATTTGTCTCCAAGGGGTATATTGCTGTCTCGAGCACCGTATGAACATCTCCTGTGAGTAGATTTTCGAATCCGACGCGAAACTGATAGTTAATTGTAAGGTACAGGGCTTTGTAATGACAATGGAACACTCAAATTGCGTCGAGATTCAATACATAGGCCTCCAGCCGACTTGTCTCCAAGGGGATATCGCTGCCTCGGGCACCACATGGTCCTTCTCCTGTGAGTCTAGATTTTCGAATCCGACGCAAAAATGATAGTGAATTGTAACGTTCAGCGCCTCCTAATGACGATAGAAGACTCAAATTGCGTCGCGATCCAATACATCGTCCTCCAGCCGACTTGTCTCCAAGGGTCTATTGCTGCCTCGGGCACCTTATGGTCGTTCTCCTGTGAGTCTAGATTTTCGAATCCGACGCAAAAATGATAGTTAATTGTAACGTTCAGGGCCTTGTAATGACGATGGAACACTCAAATTGCGTCGAGATTTTATACATCGTCCTCCAGCCGACTTGTCTCCAAGGGTCTGTTGCTGCCTCCGGCACCGTATGGTCGTTCTCCTGTGAGTTTAGATTATCGAATCCGACGGAAAAATGATAGTTAATTTTAACGTTCAGGGCCTCCTAATGCCGATGGAACACTCAAATTGCGTCGAGATTCAATACATCGGCCTCCAGCCGACTTGTCTCGAAGGGTTTATTGCTGCCTCGGGCACCTTATGGTCGTTCTCCTGTGAGTCTAGATTTTCGAATCCGACGCAAAAATGATAGTTAATTGTAACGTTCAGGTCCTTCTAATGACGATGGAACACTCAAATTGCGTCGAGATTCAATACATCGTCCTCCAGCCGACTTGTCTGTCTCGGGCACAATATGATCCTACTCCTGTGAGTCTAGATTTTCGAATCCGACGCAAAAATGATAGTGAATTGTAACGTTCAGCGCCTCCTAATGACGATAGAAGACTCAAATTGCGTCGGGATTCAATACATCGTCCTCAAGCCGATTTGTCTCCAAGAGGTATATTGCTGTCTCGAGCACCGTATGAACTTCTCCTGTGAGTAGATTTTCGAATCCGACGCGAAACTGATAGTTAATTGTAAGGTTCAGGGCCTTCTAATGACGATGGAACACTCAAATTGCGTCGAGATTCAATACATCGGCCTCCAGCCGACTTGTCTCCAACGGTCTATTGCTGCCTCGGGCATCTTATGGTCGTTCTCCTGTGAGTTTAGATTTTCGAATCCGACGAAAAACTGATAGTTAATTGTAACATTCAGGGCCTCCTAATGAGGATGGAACACTCAAATTGCGTCGCGATCCAATACATCGTCCTCCAGCCGACTTGTCTCCAAGGGTCTAATGCTGCCGCGGGCACTTTATGGTCGTTCCCCTGTGAGTTTAGATTATCGAATCCGTCGCCAAAATGATAGTTAATTGTAACGTTCAGGACCGCCTAATGATGATGGAACTCTCAAATTGCGTCGAGATTCAATACATCGGCCTCCAGCCGACTTGTCTCCAAGGGTCTATTGCTGCCTCGGGCACCTTATGTTCGTTCTCCTGTGAGATTAGATTATCGAATCCGACGCAAAAATGATAGTTAATTGTGACGTTCAGGGCCTCCTAATGCCGATGGAACACTCAAATTGCGTCGAGATTCAATACATCGGCCTCCAGCCGACTTGTCTCCAAGGGTCTATTGCTGCCTCGGGCACCTTATGGTCGTTCTCCTGTGAGTCTAGATTTTCGAATCCGACGCAAAAATGATAGTTAATTGTAACGTTCAGGGCCTTGTAATGACGATGGAACACTCAAATTGCGTCGAGATTTTATACATCGTCCTCCAGCCGACTTGTCTCCAAGGGTCTGTTGCTGCCTCCGGCACCGTATGGTCGTTCTCCTGTGAGTTTAGATTATCGAATCCGACGGAAAAAAGATAGTTAATTTTAACGTTCAGGGCCTCCTAATGCCGATGGAACACTCAAATTGCGTCGAGATTCAATACATCGGCCTCCAGCCGACTTGTCTCCAAGGGTTTATTGCTGCCTCGGGCAACTTATGGTCGTTCTCCTGTGAGTCTAGATTTTCGAATCCGACGCAAAAATGATAGTTAATTGTAACGTTCAGGTCCTTCTAATGACGATGGAACACTCAAATTGCGTCGAGATTCAATACATCGTCCTCCAGCCGACTTGTCTGTCTCGGGCACAATATGATCCTTCTCCTGTGAGTCTAGATTTTCGAATCCGACGCAAAAATGATAGTGAATTGTAACGTTCAGCGCCTCCTAATGACGATAGAAGACTCAAATTGCGTCGGGATTCAATACATCGTCCTCCAGCCGATTTGTCTCCAAGAGGTATATTGCTGTCTCGAGCACCGTATGAACTTCTCCTGTGAGTAGATTTTCGAATCCGACGCGAAACTGATAGTTAATTGTAAGGTTCAGGGCCTTGTAATGACGATGGAACACTCAAATTGCGTCGAGATTCAATACATCGGCCTCCAGCCGACTTGTCTCCAACGGTCTATTGCTGCCTCGGGCACCTTATGGTCGTTCTCCTGTGAGTTTAGATTTTCGAATCCGACGAAAAACTGATAGTTAATTGTAACATTCAGGGCCTCCTAATGAGGATGGAACACTCAAATAGCGTCGCGATCCAATACATCGTCCTCCAGCCGACTTGTCTCCAAGGGTCTAATGCTGCCGCGGGCACTTTATGGTCGTTCCCCTGTGAGTTTAGATTATCGAATCCGTCGCCAAAATGATAGTTAATTGTAACGTTCAGGACCGCCTAATGATGATGGAACTCTCAAATTGCGTCGAGATTCAATACATCGGCCTCCAGCCGACTTGTCTCCAAGGGTCTATTACTGCCTCGGGCACCTTATGTTCGTTCTCCTGTGAGATTAGATTATCGAATCCGACGCAAAAATGATAGTTAATTGTAACGTTCACGGCCTCCTAATGCCGATGGAACACTCAAATTGCGTCGAGATTCAATACATCGGCCTCCAGCCGACTTGTCTCCAAGGGTCTGTTGCTGCCTCGGCACCTTATGGTCGTTCTCCTGTGAGTTTAGATTATCGAATCCGACGCAAGAATGATAGTTAATTTTAACGTTCAGGGCCTCCTAATGCCGATGGAACACTCAAATTGCGTCGAGATTCAATACATCGGCCTCCAGCCGACTTGTCTCCAAGGGTCTATTGCTGCCTCGGGCACCTTATGGTCTTTCTCCTGTGAGTCTAGATTTTCGAATCCGACGCAAAAATGATAGTGAATTGTAACGTTCAGCGCCTCCTAATGACGATAGAAGACTCAAATTGCGTCGCGATCCAATACATCGTCCTCCAGCCGACTTGTCTCCAAGGGTCTAATGCTGGCTCGGGCACTATATGGTCGTTCTATTGTAAGTCTAGATTTACGAATCCGACGCCAAAATGATAGTTAATTGTAACGTTCAGGGCCGCCTAATGACGATGGAACTCTCAAATTGCGTCGAGATTCAATACATCGTCCTCCAGCCGACTTGTCTTCAAGGGTCTATTGCTGCCTCGGGCTCCTTATGGTCGTTCTCCTGTGTGTCTAGATTTTCGTATCCGACGCAAAAATGATAGTTAATTGTAACGTTCAGGGCCTTCTAATGACGATGGAACACTCAAATTGCGTCGAGATTCAATACATCGGCCTCCAGCCGACTTGTCTCCAAGGGGATATCGCTGCCTCGGGCACCACATGGTCCTTCTCCTGTGAGTCTAGATTTTCGAATCCGACGCAAAAATGATAGTGAATTGTAACGTTCAGCGCCTCCTAATGACGATAGAAGACTCAAATTGCGTCGCGATCCAATACATCGTCCTCCAGCCGACTTGTCTCCAAGGGTCTATTGCTGCCTCGGGCACCTTATGGTCGTTCTCCTGTGAGTCTAGATTTTCGAATCCGACGCAAAAATGATAGTTAATTGTAACGTTCAGGGCCTTCTAATGACGATGGTACACTCAAATTGCGTCGAGATTCAATACATCGTCCTCCAGCCGACTTGTCTCCAAGGGGATATTGCTGTCTCGGGTAGAATATGATCCTTCTCCTGTGAGTCTAGATTTTCGAATCCGACGCAAAAATGATAGTGAATTGTAACGTTCAGCGCCTCCTAATGACAATAGAAGACTCAAATTGCGTCGGGATTCAATACATCGTCCTCCAGCCGATTTGTCTCCAAGGGGATATTGCTGCCTCGGGCACCAAATGGTTCGGCTGCTGTGAGTCTAGATTTTCGAATCCGACGCAAAAATGATAGTTAATTGTAAGGTTCAGGGCCTTGTAATGACGATGGAACACTCAAATTGCGTCGAGATTCAATACATCGGCCTCTAGCCGACTTGTCTCCAACGGTCTATTGCTGCCTCGGGCACCTTATGGTCGTTCTCCTGTGAGTTTAGACTTTCGAATCCGACGAAAAACTGATAGTTAATTGTAACATTCAGGGCCTCCTAATGAGGATGGAACACTCAAATTGCGTCGCGATCCAATACATCGTCCTCCAGCCGACTTGTCTCCAAGGGTCTAATGCTGCCGCGGGCACTTTATGGTCGTTCCCCTGTGAGTTTAGATTATCGAATCCGTCGCCAAAATGATAGTTAATTGTAACGTTCAGGACCGCCTAATGATGATGGAACTCTCAAATTGCGTCGAGATTCAATACATCGGCCTCCAGCCGACTTGTCTCCAAGGGTCTATTGCTGCCTCGGGCACCTTATGTTCGTTCTCCTGTGAGATTAGATTATCGAATCGGACGCAAAAATGATAGTTAATTGTAACGTTCAGGGCCTCCTAATGCCGATGGAACACTCAAATTGCGTCGAGATTCAATACATCGGCCTCCAGCCGACTTGTCTCCAAGGGTCTGTTGCTGCCTCGGCACCTTATGGTCGTTCTCCTGTGAGTTTAGATTATCGAATCCGACGCAAGAATGATAGTTAATTTTAACGTTCAGGGCCTCCTAATGCCGATGGAACACTCAAATTGCGTCGAGATTCAATACATCGGCCTCCAGCCGACTTGTCTCCAAGGGTCTATTGCTGCCTCGGGCACCTTATGGTCGTTCTCCTGTGAGTCTAGATTTTCGAATCCGACGCAAAAATGATAGTGAATTGTAACGTTCAGCGCCTCCTAATGACGATAGAAGACTCAAATTGCGTCGGGATTCAATACATCGTCCTCCAGCCGATTTGTCTCCAAGGGGATATTGCTGCCTCGGGCACCAAATGGTTCGTCTGCTGTGAGTCTAGATTTTCGAATCCGACGAAAAACTGATAGTTAATTGTAACATTCAGGGCCTCCTAATTACGATGGAACACTCAAATTGCGTCGCGATCCAATACATCGTCCTCCAGCCGACTTGTCTCCAAGGGTCTAATGCTGCCTCGGGCACTATATGGTCGTTCTCTTGTAAGTCTAGATTTACGAATCCGACGCCAAAACGATAGTTAATTGTAACGTTCAGGGCCGCCTAATGACGATGGAACTCTCAAATTGCGTCGAGATTCAATACATCGGCCTCCAGCCGACTTGTCTTCAAGGGTCTATTGCTGCCTCGGGCACCTTATGGTCGTTCTCCTGTGTGTCTAGATTTTCGTATCCGACGCAAAATTGATAGTTAATTGTAACGTTCAGGGCCTTCTAATGACGATGGAACACTCAAATTGCGTCGAGATTCAATACATCGGCCTCCAGCCGACTTGTCTCCAAGGGGATATCGCTGCCTCGGGCACCACATGGTCCTTCTCCTGTGAGTCTAGATTTTCGAATCCGACGCAAAAATGATAGTGAATTGTAACGTTCAGCGCCTCCTAATGACGATAGAAGACTCAAATTGCGTCGCGATCCAATACATCGTCCTCCAGCCGACTTGTCTCCAAGGGTCTATTGCTGCCTCGGGCACCTTATGGTCGTTCTCCTGTGAGTCTAGATTTTCGAATCCGACGCAAAAATGATAGTTAATTGTAACGTTCAGGGCCTTCTAATGACGATGGTACACTCAAATTGCGTCGAGATTCAATACATCGTCCTCCAGCCGACTTGTCTCCAAGGGGATATTGCTGTCTCGGGTAGAATATGATCCTTCTCCTGTGAGTCTAGATTTTCGAATCCGACGCAAAAATGATAGTGAATTGTAACGTTCAGCGCCTCCTAATGACAATAGAAGACTCAAATTGCGTCGGGATTCAATACATCGTCCTCCAGCCGATTTGTCTCCAAGGGGATATTGCTGCCTCGGGCACCAAATGGTTCGGCTGCTGTGAGTCTAGATTTTCAAATCCGACGCATAAATGATAGTTAATTGTAAGGTTCAGGGCCTCCTGATGCCGATGGAACACTCAAATTGCGTCGAGATTCAATACATCAGCCTCCAGCCGACTTGTATCCAAGGGTCTATAGCTGCTTCGGGCACGTTATGGTCGTTCTCCTGTGAGTCTAGATTTTCGAATCCGACGCAAAAATGATAGTTAATTGTAACGTTCAGGGCCTTCTAATGACGATGGAACACTCAAATTGCGTCGAGATTCAATACATCGGCCTCCAGCCGACTTGTCACCAAGGGTCTATTGCTGCCTCGGGCACCTTATGGTCGTTCTCCAGTGAGTCTAGATTTTCGAATCCGACGCAAAAATGATAGTTAATTGTAACGTTCAGCGCCTCCTAATGACGATAGAAGACTCAATTTGCGTCGAGATTCAATACATCGTCCTCCAGCCGATTTGTCTCCAAGGGGTATATTGCTGTCTCGAGCATCGTATGAACATGTCCTGTGAGTAGATTTTCGAATCCGACGCAAAATTGATAGTTAATTGTAACGTTCAGGGCCTTCTAATGACGATGGAACACTCAAATTGCGTCGAGATTCAATACATCGTCCTCCAGCCGACTTGTCTCCAAGGGGATATTGCTGTCACGGGTACAATATGATCCTTCTCCTGTGAGTCTACATTTTCGAATCCGACGCTAAAATGATAGTGAATTGTAACGTTCAGCGCCTCCTAATGACAATAGAAGACTCAAATTGCGTCGGGATTCAATACATCGTCCTCCAGCCGATTTGTCTCCAAGGGGATATTGCTGCCTCGGGCACCAAATGGTTCGTCTGCTGTGAGTCTAGATTTTCGAATCCGACGAAAAACTGATAGTTAATTGTAACATTCAGGGCCTCCTAATGAGGATGGAACACTCAAATTGCGTCGCGATCCAATACATCGTCCTCCAGCCGACTTGTCTCCAAGGGTCTAATGCTGCCGCCGGCACTTTATGGTCGTTCCCCTGTGTGTTTAGATTATCGAATCCGTCGCCAAAATGATAGTTAATTGTAACGTTCAGGGCCTTCTAATGACGATGGAACACTCAAATTGCGTCGAGATTCAATACATCGGCCTCCAGCCGACTTGTCTCCAAGGGGATATCGCTGCCTCGGGCACCACATGGTCCTTCTCCTGTGAGTCTAGATTTTCGAATCCGACGCAAAAATGATAGTTAATTGTAACGTTCAGGGCCTTGTAATGACGATGGAACACTCAAATTGCGTCGAGATTTTATACATCATCCTCCAGCCGACTTGTCTCCAAGGGTCTGTTGCTGCCTCCGGCACCGTATGGTCGTTCTCCTGTGAGTTTAGATTATCGAATCCGACGGAAAAATGATAGTTAATTGTAACGTTCAGGTCCTTCTAATGACGATGGAACACTCAAATTGCGTCGAGATTCAATACATCGTCCTCCAGCCGACTTGTCTGTCTCGGGCACAATATGATCCTTCTCCTGTGAGTCTAGATTTTCGAATCCGACGCAAAAATGATAGTTAATTGTAACGTTCAGGGCCTTGTAATGACGATGGAACACTCAAATTGCGTCGAGATTTTATACATCATCCTCCAGCCGACTTGTCTCCAAGGGTCTGTTGCTGCCTCCGGCACCGTATGGTCGTTCTCCTGTGAGTTTAGATTATCGAATCCGACGGAAAAATGATAGTTAATTGTAACGTTCAGGTCCTTCTAATGACGATGGAACACTCAAATTGCGTCGAGATTCAATACATCGTCCTCCAGCCGACTTGTCTGTCTCGGGCACAATATGATCCTTCTCCTGTGAGTCTAGATTTTCGAATCCGACGCAAAAATGATAGTGAATTGTAACGTTCAGGGCCTTGTAATGACGAAGGAACACTTAAATTGCGTCGAGATTCAATACATCGTCCTCCAGCCGACTTGTCTCCAAGGGTCTATTGCTGCCTCGGGCACCGTATGGTCTTTCTCCTGTGAGTTTAGATTATCGAATCCGACACAAAAATGATAGTTAATTTTAACGTTCAGGGCCTCCTGATGCCGATGGAACACTCTAATTGCGTCGAGATTCAATACATCAGCCTCCAGCCGACTTGTATCCAAGGGTCTATTGCTGCTTCGGGCACGTTATGGTCGTTCTCCTGTGAGTCTAGATTTTCGAATCCGACGCAAAAATGATAGTTAATTATAACGTTCAGGGCCTTCTAATGACGATGGAACACTCAAATTGCGTCGAGATTCAATACATCGGCCTCCAGCCGACTTGTCACCAAGGGTCTATTGCTGCCTCGGGCACCTTATGGTCGTTCTCCTGTGAGTCTAGATTTTCGAATCCGACGCAAAAATGATAGTTAATTGTAACGTTCAGGGCCTTCTAATGACGATGGAACACTCAAATTGCGTCGAGATCCAATACATCGGCCTCCAGCCGACTTGTCTCCAAGGGTCCATTGCTGCCTCGGGCACCTTATGGTCGTTCTCCTGTGAGTCTAGATTATCGAATCCGACGCAAAAATGATAGTTAATTGTAACGTTCAGCGCCTCCTAATGACGATAGAAGACTCAAATTGCGTCGGGATTCAATACATCGTCCTCCAGCCGATTTGTCTCCAAGGGGATATTGCTGCCTCGGGCACCAAATGGTTCGTCTGCTGTGAGTCTAGATTTTCGAATCCGACGAAAAACTGATAGTTAATTGTAACATTCAGGGCCTCCTAATGACGATGGAACACTCAAATTGCGTCGCGATCCAATACATCGTCCTCCAGCCGACTTGTCTCCAAGGGTCTAATGCTGCCTCGGGCACTATATGGTCGTTCTCTTGTAAGTCTAGATTTACGAATCCGACGCCAAAATGATAGTTAATTGTAACGTTCAGGGCCGCCTAATGACGATGGAACTCTCAAATTGCGTCGAGATTCAATACATCGTCCTCCAGCCGACTTGTCTCCAACGGTCTATTGCTGCCTCGGGCACCTTATGGTCGTTCTCCTGTGTGTCTAGATTTTCGTATCCGACGCAAAAATGATAGTTAATTGTAACGTTCAGGGCCTTCTAATGACGATGGAGCACTCACATTGCGTCGAGATTCAATTCATCGGCCTCCAGCCGACTTGTCTCCAAGGGGATATCGCTGCCTCGGGCACCACATGGTCCTTCTCCTGTGAGTCTAGATTTTCGAATCCGACGCAAAAATGATAGTGAATTGTAACGTTCAGCGCCTCCTAATGACGATAGAAGACTCAAATTGCGTCGCGATCCAATACATCGTCCTCCAGCCGACTTGTCTCCAAGGGTCTATTGCTGCCTCGGGCACCAAATGTTTCGTCTGCTGTAAGTCTAGATTTTCGAATCCGACGCAAAAATGATAGTTAATTGTAACGTTCAGGGCCTTCTAATGACGATGGAACACTCAAATTGCGTCGAGATTCAATACATCGTCCTCCAGCCGACTTGTCTCCAAGGGTCTGTTGCTGCCTCGGGCACCGTATGGTCGTTCTCCTGTGAGTTTAGATTATCGAATCCGACGCAAAAATGATAGTTAATTTTAACGTTCAGGGCCTCCTGATGCCGATGGAACACTCAAATTGCGTCGAGATTCAACACATCGGCCTCCAGCCGACTTGTATCCAAGGGTCTATTGCTGCTTCGGGCACGTTATGGTCGTTCTCCTGTGAGTCTAGATTTTCGAATCCGACGCAAAAATGATAGTTAATTGTAACGTTCAGGGCCTTCTAATGACGATGGAACACTCAAATTGCGTCGAGATTCAATACATCGGCCTCCAGCCGACTTGTTACCAAGGGTCTATTGCTGCCTCGGGCACCTTATGGTCCTGTGAGTAGATTTTCGAATCCGACGCAAAACTGATAGTTAATTGTAACGTTCAGGGCTTTCTAATGACGATGGAACACTCAAATTGCGTCGAGATTCAATACATCGTCCTCCAGCCGACTTGTCTCCAAGGGGATATTGCTGTCACGGGTACAATATGATCTTTCTCCTGTGAGTCTAGATTTTCGAATCCGACGCTAAAATGATAGTGAATTGTAACGTTCAGCGCCTCCTAATGACAATAGAAGACTCAAATTGCGTCGGGATTCAATACATCGTCCTCCAGCCGACTTGTCTCCAAGGGTCTATTGCTGCCTCGGGCACCTTATGGTCGTTCTCCTGTGAGTCTAGATTTTCGTATCCGACGCAAAAATGATAGTTAATTGTAACGTTCAGGGCCTTCTAATGACGATGGAACACTCAAATTGCGTCGAGATTCAATACATCGGCTTCCAGCCGACTTGCCTCCAAGGGGATATTGCTGTCTCGGGCACAATATGATCTTTCTCCTGTGAGCCTAGATTTTCGAATCCGACGCAAAAATGATAGTGAATTGTAACGTTCAGCGCCTCCTAATGACGATAGAAGACTCAAATTGCGTCGAGATTCAATACATCGTCCTCCAGCCGATTTGTCTCCAAGGGGTATATTGCTGTCTCGAGCACCGTATGAACATCTCCTGTGAGTAGATTTTCGAATCCGACGCGAAACTGATAGTTAATTGTAAGGTTCAGGGCTTTGTAATGACAATGGAACACTCAAATTGCGTCGAGATTCAATACATCGGCCTCCAGCCGGCTTGTCTCCAAGGGGATATCGCTGCCTCGGGCACCACATGGTCCTTCTCCTGTGAGTCTAGATTATCAAATCCGACGGTAAAATGATAGTTACTTTTAACGTTCAGGGCCTCCTAATGCCGATGGAACACTCAAATTGCGTCGAGATTCAATACATCGGCCTTCAGCCGACTTGTCTCCAAGGGTCTATTGCTGCCTCGGGCACCTTATGGTCGTTCTCCTGTGAGTCTAGATTTTCGAATCCGACGCAAAAATGATAGTTAATTGTAACGTTCAGGTCCTTCTAATGACGATGGACACTCAAATTGCGTCGAGATTCAATACATCGTCCTCCAGCCGACTTGTCTCTCTCGGGCACAATATGATCCTTATCCTGTGAGTCTAGATTTTCGAATCCGACGCAAAAATGATAGTGAATTGTAACGTTCAGCGCCTCCTAATGACGATAGAAGGCTCAAGTTGCGTCGAGATTCAATACATCGTCCTCCAGCCGATTTTTCTCCAAAAGGTATATTGCTGTCTCGAGCACCGTATGAACTTCTCCTGTGAGTAGATTTTCGAATCCGACGCGAAACTGATAGTTAATTGTAAGGTTCAGGGCCTTGTAATGACGATGGAACACTCAAATTGCGTCGAGATTCAATACATCGGCCTCCAGCCGACTTGTCTCCAACGGTCTATTGCTGCCTCGGGCACCTTATGGTCGTTCTCCTGTGAGTTTAGATTTTCGAATCCGACGAAAAACTGATAGTTAATTGTAACATTCAGGGCCTCCTAATGAGGATGGAATACTCAAATTGCGTCGCGATCCAATACATCGTCCTCCAGCCGACTTGTCTCCAAGGGTCTAATGCTGCCGCGGGCACTTTATGGTCGTTCCCCTGTGAGTTTAGATTATCGAATCCGTCGCCAAAATGATAGTTAATTGTAACGTTCAGGACCGCCTAATGATGATGGAACTCTCAAATTGCGTCGAGATTCAATACATCGGCCTCCAGCCGACTTGTCTCCAAGGGTCTATTGCTGCCTCGGGCACCTTACGTTCGTTCTCCTGTGAGATTAGATTATCGAATCCGACGCAAAAATGATAGTTAATTGTAACGTTCAGGGCCTCCTAATGCCGATGGAACACTCAAATTGCGTCGAGATTCAATACATCGGCCTCCAGCCGACTTGTCTCCAAGGGTCTGTTGCTGCCTCGGCACCTTATGGTCGTTCTCCTGTGAGTTTAGATTATCGAATCCGACGCAAGAATGATAGTTAATTTTAACGTTCAGGGCCTCCTAATGCCGATGGAAAACTCAAATTGCGTCGAGATTCAATACATCGGCCTCCAGCCGACTTGTCTCCAAGGGTCTATTGCTGCCTCGGGCACCTTATGGTCGTTCTCCTGTGAGTCTAGATTTTCGAATCCGACGCAAAAATGATAGTGGATTGTAACGTTCAGCGCCTCCTAATGACGATAGAAGACTCAAATTGCGTCGGGATTCAATACATCGTCCTCCAGCCGATTTGTCTCCAAGGGGATATTGCTGCCTCAGGCACCAAATGGTTCGTCTGCTGTGAGTCTAGATTTTCGAATCCGACGAAAAACTGATAGTTAATTGTAACATTCAGGGCCTCCTAATGTCGATGGAACACTCAAATTGCGTCGCGATCCAATACATCGTCCTCCAGCCGACTTGTCTCCAAGGGTCTAATGCTGCCTCGGGCACTATATGGTCGTTCTCTTGTAAGTCTAGATTTACGAATCCGACGCCAAAATGATAGTTAATTGTAACGTTCAGGGCCGCCTAATGACGATGGAACTCTCAAATTGCGTCGAGATTCAATACATCGTCCTCCAGCCGACTTGTCTCCAAGGGTCTATTGCTGCCTCGGGCACCTTATGGTCGTTCTCCTGTGTGTCTAGATTTTCGTATCCGACGCAAAAATGATAGTTAATTGTAACGTTCAGGGCCTTCTAATGACGATGGAACACTCAAATTGCGTCGAGATTCAATACATCGGCCTCCAGCCGACTTGTCTCCAAGGGGATATCGCTGCCTCGGGCACCACATGGTCCTTCTCCTGTGAGTCTAGATTTTCGAATCCGACGCAAAAATGATAGTGAATTGTAACGTTCAGCGCCTCCTAATGACGATAGAAGACTCAAATTGCGTCGCGATCCAATACATCGTCCTCCAGCCGACTTGTCTCCAAGGGTCTATTGCTGCCTCGGGCACCTTATGGTCGTTCTCCTGTGAGTCTAGATTTTCGAATCCGACGCAAAAATGATAGTTAATTGTAACGTTCAGGGCCTTCTAATGACGTTGGTACACTCAAATTCCGTCGAGATTCAATACATCGTCCTCCAGCCAACTTGTCTCCAAGGGGATATTGCTGTCTCGGGTACAATATTATCCTTCTCCTGTGAGTCTAGATTTTCGAATCCGACGCAAAAATGATAGTGAATTGTAACGTTCAGCGCCTCCTAATGACAATAGAAGACTCAAATTGCGTCGGGATTCAATACATCGTCCTCCAGCCGATTTGTCTCCAAGGGGATATTGCTGCCTCGGGAACCAAATGGTTCGTCTGCTGTGAGTCTAGATTTTCGAATCCGACGCAAAAATGATAGTTAATTGTAACGTTCAGGGCCTTGTAATGACGATGGAACACTCAAATTGCGTCGAGATTCAATACATCGTCCTCCAGCCGACTTGTCTCCAAGGGTCTGTTGCTGCCTCGGGCACCGTATGGTCGTTCTCCTGTGAGTTTAGATTATCGAATCCGACGCAAAAATGATAGTTAATTTTAACGTTCAGGGCCTCCTGATGCCGATGGAACACTCAAATTGCGTCGAGATTCAATACATCAGCCTCCAGCCGACTTGTATCCAAGGGTCTATTGCTGCTTCGGGCACGTTATGCTCGTTCTCCTGTGAGTCTAGATTTTCGAATCCGACGCAAAAATGATAGTTAATTGTAACGTTCAGGGCCTTCTAATGACGATGGAACACTCAAATTGCGTCGAGATTCAATACATCGGCCTCCAGCCGACTTGTCACCAAGGGTCTATTGCTGCCTCAGGCACCTTATTTTCGTTCTCCTGTGAGTCTAGATTTTCGAATCCGACGCAAAAATGATAGTTAATTGTAACGTTCAGGGCCTTCTAATGACGATTGAACACTCCAATTGCGTCGAGATCCAATACATCGGCCTCCAGCCGACTTGTCTCCAAGGGTCCATTGCTGCCTCGGGCACCTTATGGTCGTTCTCCTGTGAGTCTAGATTTTCGAATCCGACGCAAAAATGATAGTTAATTGTAACGTTCAGGGCCTTCTAATGACGATGGAACACTCAAATTGCGTCAAGATTCAATACATCGGCTTCCAGCCGACTTGCCTCCAAGGGGATATTGCTGTCTCGGGCACAATATGATCTTTCTCCTGTGAGTCTAGATTTTCGAATCCGACGCAAAAATGATAGTGAATTGTAACGTTCAGCGCCTCCTAATAACGATAGAAGACTCAAATTGCGTCGAGATTCAATACATCGTCCTCCAGCCGATTTGTCTCCAAGGGGTATATTGCTGTCTCGAGCACCGTATGAACTTCTCCTGTGAGTAGATTTTCGAATCCGACGCGAAACTGATAGTTAATTGTAAGATTCAGGGCCTTGTAATGACGATGGAACACTCAAATTGCGTCGAGATTCAATACATCGGCCTCCAGCCGACTTGTCTCCAACGGTCTATTGCTGCCTCGGGCACCTTATGGTCGTTCTCCTGTGAGTTTAGATTTTCGAATCCGGAGAAAAACTGATAGTTAATTGTAACATTCAGGGCCTCCTAATGACGATGGAACACTCATTTTGCGTCGCGATCCAATATATCGTCCTCCAACCGACTTGTCTCCGAGGGTCAATAGCTGCCTCGGGCACCGTATGGTCGTTCCCCTGTGAGTCTAGATTTTCGAATCCGACGCAAAAATCATAGTTAATTGTAACGTTCAGGGCCTTGTAATGAGGATGGAACACTCAAATTGCGTCGAGATTCAATACATCGTCCTCCTGCCGATTTCTCTCCAAGGGGATATTGCTGCCTCGGGCACCAAATGGTTCGTCTGCTGTGAGTCTAGATTTTCGAATCCGACGAAAAACTGATAGTTAATTGTAACATTCAGGGCCTCCTAATGACGATGGAACACTCAAAATGCGTCGCGATCCAATACATCGTCCTCCAGGCGACTTGGCTCCAAGGGTCGAATGCTGCCTCGGGCACTTTATGGTCGTTCTCTTGTAAGTCTAGATTTACGAATCCGACGCCAAAATGAAAGTTAATTGTAACGTTCAGGGCCGCCTAATGACGATGGAACTCTCAAATTGCGTCGAGATTCAATACATCGTCCTCCAGCCGACTTGTCTCCAAGGGTCTATTGCTGTCTCGGGCAACTTATGGTCGTTCTCCTGTGAGTCTAGATTTTCGTATCCGACGCAAAAATGATAGTTAATTGTAACGTTCAGGGCCTTCTAATGACGATGGAACACTCAAATTGCGTCGAGATTCAATACATCGGCCTCCAGCCGACTTGTATCCAAGGGTCTATTGCTGCTTCGGGCACGTTATGGTCGTTCTCCTGTGAGTCTAGATTTTCGAATCCGACGCAAAAATGATAGTTAATTGTAACGTTCAGGGCCTTCTAATGACGATGGAACACTCAAATTGCGTCGAGATTCAATACATCGGCCTCCAGCCGACTTGTTACCAAGGGTCTATTGCTGCCTCGGGCACCTTATGGTCCTGTGAGTAGATTTTCGAATCCGACGCAAAACTGATAGTTAATTGTAACGTTCAGGGCCTTCTAATGACGATGGAACACTCAAATTGCGTCGAGATTCAATACATCGTCCTCCAGCCGACTTGTCTCCAAGGGGATATCGCTGTCACGGGTACAATATGATCTTTCTCCTGTGAGTCTAGATTTTCGAATCCGACGCTAAAATGATAGTGAATTGTAACGTTCAGCGCCTCCTAATGACAATAGAAGACTCAAATTGCGTCGGGATTCAATACATCGTCCTCCAGCCGATTTGTCTCCAAGGGGATATTGCTGCCTCGGGCACCATATGGTTCGTCTGCTGTGAGTCTAGATTTTCGAATCCGACGAAAAACTGATAGTTAATTGTAACATTCAGGGCCTCCTAATGACGATGGAACACTCAAATTGCGTCGCGATCCAATACATCGTCCTCCAGCCGACTTGTCTCCAAGGGTCTATTGCTGCCTCGGGCACTTTATGGTCGTTCTCTTGTAAGTCTAGATTTACGAATCCGACGCCAAAATGATAGTTAATTGTAACGTTCAAATCCGCCTAATGACGATGGAACTCTCAAATTGCGTCGAGATTCAATACATCGTCCTCCAGCCGACTTGTCTCCAAGGGTCTATTGCTGCCTCGGGCACCTTATGGTCGTTCTCCTGTGAGTCTAGATTTTCGTATCCGACGCAAAAATGATAGTTAATTGTAACGTTCAGGGCCTTCTAATGACGATGGAACACTCAAATTGCGTCGAGAATCAATACATCGGCTTCCAGCCGACTTGCCTCCAAGGGGATATTGCTGTCTCGGGCACAATATGATCTTTCTCCTGTGAGCCTAGATTTTCGAATCCGACGCAAAAATGATAGTGAATTGTAACGTTCAGCGCCTCCTAATGACGATAGAAGACTCAAATTGCGTCGAGATTCAATACATCGTCCTCCAGCCGATTTGTCTCCAAGGGGTATATTGCTGTCTCGAGCACCGTATGAACATCTCCTGTGAGTAGATTTTCGAATCCGACGCGAAACTGATAGTTAATTGTAAGGTTCAGGGCTTTGTAATGACAATGGAACACTCAAATTGCGTCGAGATTCAATACATCGGCCTCCAGCCGGCTTGTCTCCAAGGGGATATCGCTGCCTCGGGCACCACATGGTCCTTCTCCTGTGAGTCTAGATTATCGAATCCGACGGAAAAATGATAGTTACTTTTAACGTTCAGGGCCTCCTAATGCCGATGGAACACTCACATTGCGTCGAGATTCAATACATCGGCCTTCAGCCGACTTGTCTCCAAGGGTCTATTGCTGCCTCGGGCACCTTATGGTCGTTCTCCTGTGAGTCTAGATTTTCGAATCCGACGCAAAAATGATAGTTAATTGTAACGTTCAGGTCCTTCTAATGACGATGGACACTCAAATTGCGACGAGATTCAATACATCGTCCTCCAGCCGACTTGTCTGTCTCGGGCACAATATGATCCTTATCCTGTGAGTCTAGATTTTCGAATCCGACGCAAAAATGATAGTGAATTGTAACGGTCAGCGCCTCCTAATGACGATAGAAGACTCAAATTGCGTCGGGATTCAATACATCGTCCTCCAGCCGATTTGTCTCCAAGGGGATATTGCTGCCTCAGGCACCAAATGGTTCGTCTGCTGTGAGTCTAGATTTTCGAATCCGACGAAAAACTGATAGTTAATTGTAACATTCAGGGCCTCCTAATGACGATGGAACACTCAAATTGCGTCGCGATCCAATACATCGTCCTCCAGCCGACTTGTCTCCAAGGGTCTAATGCTGCCTCGGGCACTATATGGTCGTTCTCTTGTAAGTCTAGATTTACGAATCCGACGCCAAAATGATAGTTAATTGTAACGTTCAGGGCCGCCTAATGACGATGGAACTCTCAAATTGCGTCGAGATTCAATACATCGTCCTCCAGCCGACTTGTCTCCAAGGGTCTATTGCTGCCTCGGGCACCTTACTGTCGTTCTCCTGTGTGTCTAGATTTTCGTATCCGACGCAAAAATGATAGTTAATTGTAACGTTCAGGGCCTTCTAATGACGATGGAACACTCAAATTGCGTCGAGATTCAATACATCGGCCTCCAGCCGACTTGTCTCCAAGGGGATATCGCTGCCTCGGGCACCACATGGTCCTTCTCCTGTGAGTCTAGATTTTCGAATCCGACGCAAAAATGATAGTGAATTGTAACGTTCAGCGCCTCCTAATGACGATAGAAGACTCAAATTGCGTCGCGATCCAATACATCGTCCTCCAGCCGACTTGTCTCCAAGGGTCTATTGCTGCCTCGGGCACCTTATGGTCGTTTTCCTGTGAGTCTAGATTTTCGAATCCGACGCAAAAATGATAGTTAATTGTAACGTTCAGGGCCTTCTAATGACGATGGTACACTCAAATTGCGTCGAGATTCAATACATCGTCCTCCAGCCAACTTGTCTCCAAGGGGATATTGCTGTCTCGGGTACAATATGATCCTTCTCCTGTGAGTCTAGATTTTCGAATCCGACGCAAAAATGATAGTGAATTGTAACGTTCAGCGCCTCCTAATGACAATAGAAGACTCAAATTGCGTCGAGATTCAATACATCAGCCTCCAGCCGACTTGTATCCAAGGGTCTATTGCTGCTTCGGGCACGTTATGCTCGTTCTCCTGTGAGTCTAGATTTTCGAATCCGACGCAAAAATGATAGTTAATTGTAACGTTCAGGGCCTTCTAATGACGATGGAACACTCAAATTGCGTCGAGATTCAATACATCGGCCTCCAGCCGACTTGTCACCAAGGGTCTATTGCTGCCTCAGGCACCTTATTTTCGTTCTCCTGTGAGTCTAGATTTTCGAATCCGACGCAAAAATGATAGTTAATTGTAACGTTCAGGGCCTTCTAATGACGATTGAACACTCCAATTGCGTCGAGATCCAATACATCGGCCTCCAGCCGACTTGTCTCCAAGGGTCCATTGCTGCCTCGGGCACCTTATGGTCGTTCTCCTGTGAGTCTAGATTTTCGAATCCGACGCAAAAATGATAGTTAATTGTAACGTTCAGGGCCTTCTAATGACGATGGAACACTCAAATTGCGTCAAGATTCAATACATCGGCTTCCAGTCGACTTGCCTCCAAGGGGATATTGCTGTCTCGGGCACAATATGATCTTTCTCCTGTGAGTCTAGATTTTCGAATCCGACGCAAAAATGATAGTGAATTGTAACGTTCAGCGCCTCCTAATAACGATAGAAGACTCAAATTGCGTCGAGATTCAATACATCGTCCTCCAGCCGATTTGTCTCCAAGGGGTATATTGCTGTCTCGAGCACCGTATGAACTTCTCCTGTGAGTAGATTTTCGAATCCGACGCGAAACTGATAGTTAATTGTAAGGTTCAGGGCCTTGTAATGACGATGGAACACTCAAATTGCGTCGAGATTCAGTACATCGGCCTCCAGCCGACTTGTCTCCAACGGTCTATTGCTGCCTCGGGCACCTTATGGTCGTTCTCCTGTGAGTTTAGATTTTCGAATCCGGAGAAAAACTGATAGTTAATTGTAACATTCAGGGCCTCCTAATGACGATGGAACACTCATTTTGCGTCGCGATCCAATTTATCGTCCTCCAACCGACTTGTCTCCGAGGGTCAATAGCTGCCTCGGGCACCGTATGGTCGTTCCCCTGTGAGTCTAGATTTTCGAATCCGACGCAAAAATCATAGTTAATTGTAACGTTCAGGGCCTTCTAATGAGGATGGAACACTCAAATTGCGTCGAGATTCAATACATCGTCCTCCAGCCGATTTGTCTCCAAGGGGATATTGCTGCCTCGGGCACCAAATGGTTCGTCTGCTGTGAGTCTAGATTTTCGAATCCGACGAAAAACTGATAGTTAATTGTAACATTCAGGGCCTCCTAATGACGATGGAACACTCAAAATGCGTCGCGATCCAATACATCGTCCTCCAGGCGACTTGGCTCCAAGGGTCGAAAACTGCCTCGGGCACTTAATGGTCGTTCTCTTGTAAGTCTAGATTTACGAATCCGACGCCAAAATGAAAGTTAATTGTAACGTTCAGGGCCTTCTAATGACGATGGAACACTCAAATTGCGTCGAGATTCAATACATCGGCCTCCAGCCGACTTGTCACCAAGGGTCTATTGCTGCCTCGGGCACCTTATGGTCGTTCTCCTGTGAGTCTAGATTTTCGAATCCGACGCAAAAATGATAGTTAATTGTAACGTTCAGAGCCTTCTAATGACGAAGGAACACTCAAATTGCGTCGAGATCCAATACATCGGCTTCCAGCCGACTTGCCTCCAAGGGGATATTGCTGTCTCGGGCACAATATGATCTTTCTCCTGTGAGTCTAGATTTTCGAATCCGACGAAAAACTGATAGTTAATTGTAACATTCAGGGCCTCCTAATGAGGATGGAATACTCAAATTGCGTCGCGATCCAATACATCGTACTCCAGCCGACTTGTCTCCAAGGCTCTAATGCTGCCTCGGGCACTATATGGTCGTTCTCTTGTAAGTCTAGATTTACGAATCCGACGCCAAAATGATAGTTAATTGTAACGTTCAGGGCCGCCTAATGACGATGGAACTCTCAAATTGCGTCGAGATTCAATACATCGTCCTCCAGCCGACTTGTCTCCAAGGGTCTATTGCTGCCTCGGGCACCTTATGGTCGTTCTCCTGTGTGTCTAGATTTTCGTATCCGACGCAAAAATGATAGTTAATTGTAACGTTCAGGGCCTTCTAATGACGATGGAACACTCAAATTGCGTCGAGATTCAATACATCGGCCTCCAGCCGACTTGTCTCCAAGGGGATATCGCTGCCTCGGGCACCACATGGTCCTTCTCCTGTGAGTCTAGATTTTCGAATCCGACGCAAAAATGATAGTGAATTGTAACGTTCAGCGCCTCCTAATGACGATAGAAGACTCAAATTGCGTCGCGATCCAATACATCGTCCTCCAGCCGACTTGTCTCCAAGGGTCTATTGCTGCCTCGGGCACCTTATGGTCGTTCTCCTGTGAGTCTAGATTTTCGAATCCGACGCAAAAATGATAGTTAATTGTAACGTTCAGGGCCTTCTAATGACGATGGTACACTCAAATTGCGTCGAGATTCAATACATCGTCCTCCAGCCAACTTGTCTCCAAGGGGATATTGCTGTCTCGGGTACAATATTATCCTTCTCCTGTGAGTCTAGATTTTCGAATCCGACGCAAAAATGATAGTGAATTGTAACGTTCAGCGCCTCCTAATGACAATAGAAGACTCAAATTGCGTCGGGATTCAATACATCGTCCTCCAGCCGATTTGTCTCCAAGGGGATATTGCTGCCTCGGGAACCAAATGGTTCGTCTGCTGTGAGTCTAGATTTTCGAATCCGACGCAAAAATGATAGTTAATTGTAACGTTCAGGGCCTTGTAATGACGATGGAACACTCAAATTGCGTCGAGATTCAATACATCGTCCTCCAGCCGACTTGTCTCCAAGGGTCTGTTGCTGCCTCGGGCACCGTATGGTCGTTCTCCTGTGAGTTTAGATTATCGAATCCGACGCAAAAATGATAGTTAATTTTAACGTTCAGGGCCTCCTGATGCCGATGGAACACTCAAATTGCGTCGAGATTCAATACATCAGCCTCCAGCCGACTTGTATCCAAGGGTCTATTGCTGCTTCGGGCACGTTATGCTCGTTCTCCTGTGAGTCTAGATTTTCGAATCCGACGCAAAAATGATAGTTAATTGTAACGTTCAGGGCCTTCTAATGACGATGGAACACTCAAATTGCGTCGAGATTCAATACATCGGCCTCCAGCCGACTTGTCACCAAGGGTCTATTGCTGCCTCAGGCACCTTATTTTCGTTCTCCTGTGAGTCTAGATTTTCGAATCCGACGCAAAAATGATAGTTAATTGTAACGTTCAGGGCCTTCTAATGACGATTGAACACTCCAATTGCGTCGAGATCCAATACATCGGCCTCCAGCCGACTTGTCTCCAAGGGTCCATTGCTGCCTCGGGCACCTTATGGTCGTTCTCCTGTGAGTCTAGATTTTCGAATCCGACGCAAAAATGATAGTTAATTGTAACGTTCAGGGCCTTCTAATGACGATGGAACACTCAAATTGCGTCGAGATTCAATACATCGGCCTCCAGCCGACTTGTCACCAAGGGTCTATTGCTGCCTCAGGCACCTTATTTTCGTTCTCCTGTGAGTCTAGATTTTCGAATCCGACGCAAAAATGATAGTTAATTGTAACGTTCAGGGCCTTCTAATGACGATGGAACACTCAAATTGCGTCAAGATTCAATACATCGGCTTCCAGCCGACTTGCCTCCAAGGGGATATTGCTGTCTCGGGCACAATATGATCTTTCTCCTGTGAGTCTAGATTTTCGAATCCGACGCAAAAATGATAGTGAATTGTAACGTTCAGCGCCTCCTAATAACGATAGAAGACTCAAATTGCGTCGAGATTCAATACATCGTCCTCCAGCCGATTTGTCTCCAAGGGGTATATTGCTGTCTCGAGCACCGTATGAACTTCTCCTGTGAGTAGATTTTCGAATCCGACGCGAAACTGATAGTTAATTGTAAGATTCAGGGCCTTGTAATGACGATGGAACACTCAAATTGCGTCGAGATTCAATACATCGGCCTCCAGCCGACTTGTCTCCAACGGTCTATTGCTGCCTCGGGCACCTTATGGTCGTTCTCCTGTGAGTTTAGATTTTCGAATCCGGAGAAAAACTGATAGTTAATTGTAACATTCAGGGCCTCCTAATGACGATGGAACACTCATTTTGCGTCGCGATCCAATATATCGTCCTCCAACCGACTTGTCTCCGAGGGTCAATAGCTGCCTCGGGCACCGTATGGTCGTTCCCCTGTGAGTCTAGATTTTCGAATCCGACGCAAAAATCATAGTTAATTGTAACGTTCAGGGCCTTGTAATGAGGATGGAACACTCAAATTGCGTCGAGATTCAATACATCGTCCTCCTGCCGATTTCTCTCCAAGGGGATATTGCTGCCTCGGGCACCAAATGGTTCGTCTGCTGTGAGTCTAGATTTTCGAATCCGACGAAAAACTGATAGTTAATTGTAACATTCAGGGCCTCCTAATGACGATGGAACACTCAAATTGCGTCGAGATTCAATACATCGGCCTCCAGCCGACTTGTCTCCAAGGGTCTATTGCTGTCTCGGGCAACTTATGGTCGTTCTCCTGTGAGTCTAGATTTTCGTATCCGACGCAAAAATGATAGTTAATTGTAACGTTCAGGGCCTTCTAATGACGATGGAACACTCAAATTGCGTCGAGATTCAATACATCGGCCTCCAGCCGACTTGTATCCAAGGGTCTATTGCTGCTTCGGGCACGTTATGGTCGTTCTCCTGTGAGTCTAGATTTTCGAATCCGACGCAAAAATGATAGTTAATTGTAACGTTCAGGGCCTTCTAATGACGATGGAACACTCAAATTGCGTCGAGATTCAATACATCGGCCTCCAGCCGACTTGTTACCAAGGGTCTATTGCTGCCTCGGGCACCTTATGGTCCTGTGAGTAGATTTTCGAATCCGACGCAAAACTGATAGTTAATTGTAACGTTCAGGGCCTTCTAATGACGATGGAACACTCAAATTGCGTCGAGATTCAATACATCGTCCTCCAGCCGACTTGTCTCCAAGGGGATATCGCTGTCACGGGTACAATATGATCTTTCTCCTGTGAGTCTAGATTTTCGAATCCGACGCTAAAATGATAGTGAATTGTAACGTTCAGCGCCTCCTAATGACAATAGAAGACTCAAATTGCGTCGGGATTCAATACATCGTCCTCCAGCCGATTTGTCTCCAAGGGGATATTGCTGCCTCGGGCACCATATGGTTCGTCTGCTGTGAGTCTAGATTTTCGAATCCGACGAAAAACTGATAGTTAATTGTAACATTCAGGGCCTCCTAATGACGATGGAACACTCAAATTGCGTCGCGATCCAATACATCGTCCTCCAGCCGACTTGTCTCCAAGGGTCTATTGCTGCCTCGGGCACTTTATGGTCGTTCTCTTGTAAGTCTAGATTTACGAATCCGACGCCAAAATGATAGTTAATTGTAACGTTCAAATCCGCCTAATGACGATGGAACTCTCAAATTGCGTCGAGATTCAATACATCGTCCTCCAGCCGACTTGTCTCCAAGGGTCTATTGCTGCCTCGGGCACCTTATGGTCGTTCTCCTGTGAGTCTAGATTTTCGTATCCGACGCAAAAATGATAGTTAATTGTAACGTTCAGGGCCTTCTAATGACGATGGAACACTCAAATTGCGTCGAGAATCAATACATCGGCTTCCAGCCGACTTGCCTCCAAGGGGATATTGCTGTCTCGGGCACAATATGATCTTTCTCCTGTGAGCCTAGATTTTCGAATCCGACGCAAAAATGATAGTGAATTGTAACGTTCAGCGCCTCCTAATGACGATAGAAAACTCAAATTGCGTCGAGATTCAATACATCGTCCTCCAGCCGATTTGTCTCCAAGGGGTATATTGCTGTCTCGAGCACCGTATGAACATCTCCTGTGAGTAGATTTTCGAATCCGACGCGAAACTGATAGTTAATTGTAAGGTTCAGGGCTTTGTAATGACAATGGAACACTCAAATTGCGTCGAGATTCAATACATCGGCCTCCAGCCGACTTGTCTCCAACGGTCTATTGCTGCCTCGGGCACCTTATGGTCGTTCTCCTGTGAGTCTAGATTTTCGAATCCGACGCAAAAATGATAGTTAATTGTAACGTTCAGGTCCTTCTAATGACGATGGACACTCAAATTGCGACGAGATTCAATACATCGTCCTCCAGCCGACTTGTCTGTCTCGGGCACAATATGATCCTTATCCTGTGAGTCTAGATTTTCGAATCCGACGCAAAAATGATAGTGAATTGTAACGTTCAGCGCCTCCTAATGACGATAGAAGGCTCAAGTTGCGTCGAGATTCAATACATCGTCCTCCAGCCGATTTGTCTCCAAGAGGTATATTGCTGTCTCGAGCACCGTATGAACTTCTCCTGTGAGTAGATTTTCGAATCCGACGCAAAACTGATAGTTAATTGTAAGGTTCAGGGCCTTGTAATGACGATGGAACACTCAAATTGCGTCGAGATTCAATACATCGGCCTCCAGCCGACTTGTCTCCAACGGTCTATTGCTGCCTCGGGCACCTTATGGTCGTTCTCCTGTGAGTTTAGATTTTCGAATCCGACGAAAAACTGATAGTTAATTGTAACATTCAGGGCCTCCTAATGAGGATGGAATACTCAAATTGCGTCGCGATCCAATACATCGTCCTCCAGCCGACTTGTCTCCAAGGGTCTAATGCTGCCGCGGGCACTTTATGGTCGTTCCCCTGTGAGTTTAGATTATCGAATCCGTCGCCAAAATGATAGTTAATTGTAACGTTCAGGACCGCCTAATGATGATGGAACTCTCAAATTGCGTCGAGATTCAATACATCGGCCTCCAGCCGACTTGTCTCCAAGGGTCTATTGCTGCCTCGGGCACCTTATGTTCGTTCTCCTGTGAGATTAGATTATCGAATCCGACGCAAAAATGATAGTTAATTGTAACGTTCAGGGCCTCCTAATGCCGATGGAACACTCAAATTGCGTCGAGATTCAATACATCGGCCTCCAGCCGACTTGTCTCCAAGGGTCTGTTGCTGCCTCGGCACCTTATGGTCGTTCTCCTGTGAGTTTAGATTATCGAATCCGACGCAAGAATGATAGTTAATTTTAACGTTCAGGGCCTCCTAATGCCGATGGAACACTCAAATTGCGTCGAGATTCAGTACATCGGCCTCCAGCCGACTTGTCTCCAAGGGTCTATTGCTGCCTCGGGCACCTTATGGTCGTTCTCCTGTGAGTCTAGATTTTCGAATCCGACGCAAAAATGATAGTGAATTGTAACGTTCAGCGCCTCCTAATGACGATAGAAGACTCAAATTGCGTCGGGATTCAATACATCGTCCTCCAGCCGATTTGTCTCCAAGGGGATATTGCTGCCTCAGGCACCAAATGGTTCGTCTGCTGTGAGTCTAGATTTTCGAATCCGACGAAAAACTGATAGTTAATTGTAACATTCAGGGCCTCCTAATGACGATGGAACACTCAAATTGCGTCGCGATCCAATACATCGTCCTCCAGCCGACTTGTCTCCAAGGGTCTAATGCTGCCTCGGGCACTATATGGTCGTTCTCTTGTAAGTCTAGATTTACGAATCCGACGCCAAAATGATAGTTAATTGTAACGTTCAGGGCCGCCTAATGACGATGGAACTCTCAAATTGCGTCGAGATTCAATACATCGTCCTCCAGCCGACTTGTCTCCAAGGGTCTATTGCTGCCTCGGGCACCTTACTGTCGTTCTCCTGTGTGTCTAGATTTTCGTATCCGACGCAAAAATGATAGTTAATTGTAACGTTCAGGGCCTTCTAATGACGATGGAACACTCAAATTGCGTCGAGATTCAATACATCGGCCTCCAGCCGACTTGTCTCCAAGGGGATATCGCTGCCTCGGGCACCACATGGTCCTTCTCCTGTGAGTCTAGATTTTCGAATCCGACGCAAAAATGATAGTGAATTGTAACGTTCAGCGCCTCCTAATGACGATAGAAGACTCAAATTGCGTCGCGATCCAATACATCGTCCTCCAGCCGACTTGTCTCCAAGGGTCTATTGCTGCCTCGGGCACCTTATGGTCGTTTTCCTGTGAGTCTAGATTTTCGAATCCGACGCAAAAATGATAGTTAATTGTAACGTTCAGGGCCTTCTAATGACGATGGTACACTCAAATTGCGTCGAGATTCAATACATCGTCCTCCAGCCAACTTGTCTCCAAGGGGATATTGCTGTCTCGGGTACAATATGATCCTTCTCCTGTGAGTCTAGATTTTCGAATCCGACGCAAAAATGATAGTGAATTGTAACGTTCAGCGCCTCCTAATGACAATAGAAGACTCAAATTGCGTCGAGATTCAATACATCAGCCTCCAGCCGACTTGTATCCAAGGGTCTATTGCTGCTTCGGGCACGTTATGCTCGTTCTCCTGTGAGTCTAGATTTTCGAATCCGACGCAAAAATGATAGTTAATTGTAACGTTCAGGGCCTTCTAATGACGATGGAACACTCAAATTGCGTCGAGATTCAATACATCGGCCTCCAGCCGACTTGTCACCAAGGGTCTATTGCTGCCTCAGGCACCTTATTTTCGTTCTCCTGTGAGTCTAGATTTTCGAATCCGACGCAAAAATGATAGTTAATTGTAACGTTCAGGGCCTTCTAATGACGATTGAACACTCCAATTGCGTCGAGATCCAATACATCGGCCTCCAGCCGACTTGTCTCCAAGGGTCCATTGCTGCCTCGGGCACCTAATGGTCGTTCTCCTGTGAGTCTAGATTTTCGAATCCGACGCAAAAATGATAGTTAATTGTAACGTTCAGGGCCTTCTAATGACGATGGAACACTCAAATTGCGTCAAGATTCAATACATCGGCTTCCAGTCGACTTGCCTCCAAGGGGATATTGCTGTCTCGGGCACAATATGATCTTTCTCCTGTGAGTCTAGATTTTCGAATCCGACGCAAAAATGATAGTGAATTGTAACGTTCAGCGCCTCCTAATAACGATAGAAGACTCAAATTGCGTCGAGATTCAATACATCGTCCTCCAGCCGATTTGTCTCCAAGGGGTATATTGCTGTCTCGAGCACCGTATGAACTTCTCCTGTGAGTAGATTTTCGAATCCGACGCGAAACTGATAGTTAATTGTAAGGTTCAGGGCCTTGTAATGACGATGGAACACTCAAATTGCGTCGAGATTCAGTACATCGGCCTCCAGCCGACTTGTCTCCAACGGTCTATTGCTGCCTCGGGCACCTTATGGTCGTTCTCCTGTGAGTTTAGATTTTCGAATCCGGAGAAAAACTGATAGTTAATTGTAACATTCAGGGCCTCCTAATGACGATGGAACACTCATTTTGCGTCGCGATCCAATATATCGTCCTCCAACCGACTTGTCTCCGAGGGTCAATAGCTGCCTCGGGCACCGTATGGTCGTTCCCCTGTGAGTCTAGATTTTCGAATCCGACGCAAAAATCATAGTTAATTGTAACGTTCAGGGCCTTCTAATGAGGATGGAACACTCAAATTGCGTCGAGATTCAATACATCGTCCTCCAGCCGATTTGTCTCCAAGGGGATATTGCTGCCTCGGGCACCAAATGGTTCGTCTGCTGTGAGTCTAGATTTTCGAATCCGACGAAAAACTGATAGTTAATTGTAACATTCAGGGCCTCCTAATGACGATGGAACACTCAAAATGCGTCGCGATCCAATACATCGTCCTCCAGGCGACTTGGCTCCAAGGGTCGAAAACTGCCTCGGGCACTTAATGGTCGTTCTCTTGTAAGTCTAGATTTACGAATCCGACGCCAAAATGAAAGTTAATTGTAACGTTCAGGGCCTTCTAATGACGATGGAACACTCAAATTGCGTCGAGATTCAATACATCGGCCTCCAGCCGACTTGTCACCAAGGGTCTATTGCTGCCTCGGGCACCTTATGGTCGTTCTCCTGTGAGTCTAGATTTTCGAATCCGACGCAAAAATGATAGTTAATTGTAACGTTCAGAGCCTTCTAATGACGAAGGAACACTCAAATTGCGTCGAGATCCAATACATCGGCTTCCAGCCGACTTGCCTCCAAGGGGATATTGCTGTCTCGGGCACAATATGATCTTTCTCCTGTGAGTCTAGATTTTCGAATCCGACGCAAAAATGATAGTTAATTGTAACGTTCAGCGCCTCCTAATGACGATAGAAGACTCAAATTGCGTCGGGATTCAATACATCGTCCTCCAGCCGATTTGTCTCCAAGGGGATATTGCTGCCTCAGGCACCAAATGGTTCGTCTGCTGTGAGTCTAGATTTTCGAATCCGACGAAAAACTGATAGTTAATTGTAACATTCAGGGCCTCCTAATGACGATGGAACACTCAAATTGCGTCGCGATCCAATACATCGTCCTCCAGCCGACTTGTCTCCAAGGGTCTAATGCTGCCTCGGGCACTATATGGTCGTTCTCTTGTAAGTCTAGATTTACGAATCCGACGCCAAAATGATAGTTAATTGTAACGTTCAGGGCCGCCTAATGACGATGGAACTCTCAAATTGCGTCGAGATTCAATACATCGTCCTCCAGCCGACTTGTCTCCAAGGGTCTATTGCTGCCTCGGGCACCTTACTGTCGTTCTCCTGTGTGTCTAGATTTTCGTATCCGACGCAAAAATGATAGTTAATTGTAACGTTCAGGGCCTTCTAATGACGATGGAACACTCAAATTGCGTCGAGATTCAATACATCGGCCTCCAGCCGACTTGTCTCCAAGGGGATATCGCTGCCTCGGGCACCACATGGTCCTTCTCCTGTGAGTCTAGATTTTCGAATCCGACGCAAAAATGATAGTGAATTGTAACGTTCAGCGCCTCCTAATGACGATAGAAGACTCAAATTGCGTCGCGATCCAATACATCGTCCTCCAGCCGACTTGTCTCCAAGGGTCTATTGCTGCCTCGGGCACCTTGTGGTCGTTTTCCTGTGAGTCTAGATTTTCGAATCCGACGCAAAAATGATAGTTAATTGTAACGTTCAGGGCCTTCTAATGACGATGGTACACTCAAATTGCGTCGAGATTCAATACATCGTCCTCCAGCCAACTTGTCTCCAAGGGGATATTGCTGTCTCGGGTACAATATGATCCTTCTCCTGTGAGTCTAGATTTTCGAATCCGACGCAAAAATGATAGTGAATTGTAACGTTCAGCGCCTCCTAATGACAATAGAAGACTCAAATTGCGTCGAGATTCAATACATCAGCCTCCAGCCGACTTGTATCCAAGGGTCTATTGCTGCTTCGGGCACGTTATGCTCGTTCTCCTGTGAGTCTAGATTTTCGAATCCGACGCAAAAATGATAGTTAATTGTAACGTTCAGGGCCTTCTAATGACGATGGAACACTCAAATTGCGTCGAGATTCAATACATCGGCCTCCAGCCGACTTGTCACCAAGGGTCTATTGCTGCCTCAGGCACCTTATTTTCGTTCTCCTGTGAGTCTAGATTTTCGAATCCGACGCAAAAATGATAGTTAATTGTAACGTTCAGGGCCTTCTAATGACGATTGAACACTCCAATTGCGTCGAGATCCAATACATCGGCCTCCAGCCGACTTGTCTCCAAGGGTCCATTGCTGCCTCGGGCACCTTATGGTCGTTCTCCTGTGAGTCTAGATTTTCGAATCCGACGCAAAAATGATAGTTAATTGTAACGTTCAGGGCCTTCTAATGACGATGGAACACTCAAATTGCGTCAAGATTCAATACATCGGCTTCCAGTCGACTTGCCTCCAAGGGGATATTGCTGTCTCGGGCACAATATGATCTTTCTCCTGTGAGTCTAGATTTTCGAATCCGACGCAAAAATGATAGTGAATTGTAACGTTCAGCGCCTCCTAATAACGATAGAAGACTCAAATTGCGTCGAGATTCAATACATCGTCCTCCAGCCGATTTGTCTCCAAGGGGTATATTGCTGTCTCGAGCACCGTATGAACTTCTCCTGTGAGTAGATTTTCGAATCCGACGCGAAACTGATAGTTAATTGTAAGGTTCAGGGCCTTGTAATGACGATGGAACACTCAAATTGCGTCGAGATTCAATACATCGGCCTCCAGCCGACTTGTCTCCAACGGTCTATTGCTGCCTCGGGCACCTTATGGTCGTTCTCCTGTGAGTTTAGATTTTCGAATCCGGAGAAAAACTGATAGTTAATTGTAACATTCAGGGCCTCCTAATGACGATGGAACACTCATTTTGCGTCGCGATCCAATATATCGTCCTCCAACCGACTTGTCTCCGAGGGTCAATAGCTGCCTCGGGCACCGTATGGTCGTTCCCCTGTGAGTCTAGATTTTCGAATCCGACGCAAAAATCATAGTTAATTGTAACGTTCAGGGCCTTCTAATGAGGATGGAACACTCAAATTGCGTCGAGATTCAATACATCGTCCTCCAGCCGATTTGTCTCCAAGGGGATATTGCTGCCTCGGGCACCAAATGGTTCGTCTGCTGTGAGTCTAGATTTTCGAATCCGACGAAAAACTGATAGTTAATTGTAACATTCAGGGCCTCCTAATGACGATGGAACACTCAAAATGCGTCGCGATCCAATACATCGTCCTCCAGGCGACTTGGCTCCAAGGGTCGAAAACTGCCTCGGGCACTTAATGGTCGTTCTCTTGTAAGTCTAGATTTACGAATCCGACGCCAAAATGAAAGTTAATTGTAACGTTCAGGGCCTTCTAATGACGATGGAACACTCAAATTGCGTCGAGATTCAATACATCGGCCTCCAGCCGACTTGTCACCAAGGGTCTATTGCTGCCTCGGGCACCTTATGGTCGTTCTCCTGTGAGTCTAGATTTTCGAATCCGACGCAAAAATGATAGTTAATTGTAACGTTCAGAGCCTTCTAATGACGAAGGAACACTCAAATTGCGTCGAGATCCAATACATCGGCTTCCAGCCGACTTGCCTCCAAGGGGATATTGCTGTCTCGGGCACAATATGATCTTTCTCCTGTGAGTCTAGATTTTCGAATCCGACGCAAAAATGATAGTGAATTGTAACGTTCAGCGCCTCCTAATGACGATAGAAGACTCAAATTGCGTCGAGATTCAATACATCGTCCTCCAGCCGATTTGTCTCCGAGGGGTATATTGCTGTCTCGAGCACCGTATGAACTTCTCCTGTGAGTAGATTTTCGAATCCGACGCGAAACTGATAGTTAATTGTAAGGTTCAGGGCCTTGTAATGACGATGGAACACTCAAATTGCGTCGAGATTCAATACATCGGCCTCCTGCCGACTTGTCTCCAACGGTCTATTGCTGCCTCGGGCACCTTATGGTCGTTCTCCTGTGAGTTTAGATTTTCGAATCCGGAGAAAAACTGATAGTTAATTGTAACATTCAGGGCCTCCTAATGACGATGGAACACTCATTTTGCGTCGCGATCCAATATATCGTCCTCCAACCGACTTGTCTCCGAGGGTCAATAGCTGCCTCGGGCACCGTATGGTCGTTCCCCTGTGAGTCTAGATTTTCGAATCCGACGCAAAAATCATAGTTAATTGTAACGTTCAGGGCCTTCTAATGAGGATGGAACACTCAAATTGCGTCGAGATTCAATACATCGTCCTCCAGCCGATTTGTCTCCAAGGGGATATTGCTGCCTCTGGCACCAAATGGTTCGTCTGCTGTGAGTCTAGATTTTCTTATCCGACGAAAAACTGATAGTTAATTGTAACATTCAGGGCCTCCTAATGACGATGGAACACTCAAATTGCGTCGCGATCCAATACATCGTCCTCCAGCCGACTTGTCTCCAAGGGTCTAATGCTGCCTCGGGCACTATATGGTCGTTCTCTTGTAAGTCTAGATTTACGAATCCGACGCCAAAATGATAGTTAATTGTAAAGTTCAGGGCCGCCTAATGACTATGGAACTCTCAAATTGCGTCGAGATTCAATACATCGTCCTCCAGCCGACTTGTCTCCAAGGGTCTATTGCTGCCTCGGGCACCTTATGGTCGTTCTCCTGTGTGTCTAGATTTTCGTATCCGACGCAAAAATGATAGTTAATTGTAACGTTCAGGGCCTTCTAATGACGATGGAACACTCAAATTGCGTCGAGATTCAATACATCGGCCTCCAGCCGACTTGTCTCCAAGGGGATATCGCTGCCTCGGGCACCACATGGTCCTTCTCCTGTGAGTCTAGATTTTCGAATCCGACGAAAAACTGATAGTTAATTGTAACATTCAGGGCCTCCTAATGACGATGGAACACTCAAATTGCGTCGCGATCCAATACATCGTCCTCCAGCCGACTTGTCTCCAAGGGTCTATTGCTGCCTCGGGCACTTTATGGTCGTTCTCTTGTAAGTCTAGATTTACGAATCCGACGCCAAAATGATAGTTAATTGTAACGTTCAGGTCCGCCTAATGACGATGGAACTCTCAAATTGCGTCGAGATTCAATACATCGTCCTCCAGCCGACTTGTCTCCAAGGGTCTATTGCTGCCTCGGGCACCTTATGGTCGTTCTCCTGTGAGTCTAGATTTTCGTATCCGACGCAAAAATGATAGTTAATTGTAACGTTCAGGGCCTTCTAATGACGATGGAACACTCAAATTGCGTCGAGATTCAATACATCGGCTTCCAGCCGACTTGCCTCCAAGGGGATATTGCTGTCTCGGGCACAATATGATCTTTCTCCTGTGAGCCTAGATTTTCGAATCCGACGCAAAAATGATAGTGAATTGTAACGTTCAGCGCCTCCTAATGACGATAGAAGACTCAAATTGCGTCGAGATTCAATACATCGTCCTCCAGCCGATTTGTCTCGAGCACCGTATGAACATCTCCTGTGAGTAGATTATCGAATCCGACGCGAAACTGATAGTTAATTGTAAGGTTCAGGGCTTTGTAATGACAATGGAACACTCAAATTGCGTCGAGATTCAATACATCGGCCTCCAGCAGGCTTGTCTCCAAGGGGATATCGCTGCCTCGGGCACCACATGGTCCTTCTCCTGTGAGTATAGATTATCGAATCCGACGGAAAAATGATAGTTACTTTTAACGTTCAGGGCCTCCTAATGCCGATGGAACACTCAAATTGCGTCGAGATTCAATACATCGGCCTCCAGCCGACTTGTCTCCAAGGGTCTATTGCTGCCTCGGGCACCTTATGGTCGTTCTCCTGTGAGTCTAGATTTTCGAATCCGACGCAAAAATGATAGTTAATTGTAACGTTCAGGTCCTTCTAATGACGATGGAACACTCAAATTGCGTCGAGATTCAATACATCGTCCTCCAGCCGACTTGTCTGTCTCGGGCACAATATGATCCTTATCCTGTGAGTCTAGATTTTCGAATCCGACGCAAAAATGATAGTGAATTGTAACGTTCAGCGCCTCCTAATGACGATAGAAGGCTCAAGTTGCGTCGAGATTCAATACATCGTCCTCCAGCCGATTTGTCTCCAAGAGGTATATTGCTGTCTCGAGCACCGTATGAACTTCTCCTGTGAGTAGATTTTCGAATCCGACGCGAAACTGATAGTTAATTGTAAGGTTCAGGGCCTTGTAATGACGATGGAACACTCAAATTGCGTCGAGATTCAATACATCGGCCTCCAGCCGACTTGTCTCCAACGGTCTATTGCTGCCTCGGGCACCTTATGGTCGTTCTCCTGTGAGTTTAGATTTTCGAATCCGACGAAAAACTGATAGTTAATTGTAACATTCAGGGCCTCCTAATGAGGATGGAACACTCAAATTGCGTCGCGATCCAATACATCGTCCTCCAGCCGACTTGTCTCCAAGGGTCTAATGCTGCCGCGGGCACTTTATGGTCGTTCCCCTGTGAGTTTAGATTATCGAATCCGTCGCCAAAATGATAGTTAATTGTAACGTTCAGGACCGCCTAATGATGATGGAACTCTCAAATTGCGTCGAGATTCAATACATCGGCCTCCAGCCGACTTGTCTCCAAGGGGATATCGCTGCCTCGGGCACCACATGGTCCTTCTCCTGTGAGTCTAGATTTTCGATTCCGACGCAAAAATGATAGTTAATTGTAACGTTCAGGGCCTTGTAATGACGATGGAACACTCAAATTGCGTCGAGATTCAATACATCGTCCTACAGCCAACTTGTCTCCAAGGGGATATTGCTGTCTCGGGTACAATATGATCCTTCTCCTGTGAGTCTAGATTTTCGAATCCGACGCAAAAATGATAGTGAATTGTAACGTTCAGCGCCTCCTAATGACAATAGAAGACTCAAATTGCGTCGGGATTCAATACATCGTCCTCCAGCCGATTTGTCTCCAAGGGGATATTGCTGCTTCGGGCACCAAATGGTTCGTCTGCTGTGAGTCTAGATTTTCGAATCCGACGCAAAAATGATAGTTAATTGTAACGTTCAGGGCCTTGTAATGACGATGGAACACTCAAATTGCGTCGAGATTCAATACATCGTCCTCCAGCCGACTTGTCCTCAAGGGTCTGTTGCTGCCTCGGGCACCGTATGGTCGTTCTCCTGTGAGTTTAGATTATCGAATCCGACGCAAAAATGATAGTTAATTTTAACGTTCAGGGCCTCCTGATGCCGATGGAACACTCAAATTGCGTCGAGATTCAATACATCAGCCTCCAGCCTCCTTGTATCCAAGGGTCTATTGCTGCTTCGGGCACGTTATGGTCGTTCTCCTGTGAGTCTAGATTTTCGAATCCGACGCAAAAATGATAGTTAATTGTAACGTTCAGGGCCTTCTAATGACGATTAAACACTCAAATTGCGTCGAGATCCAATACATCGGCCTCCAGCCGACTTGTCTCCAAGGGTCCATTGCTGCCTCGGGCACCTTATGGTCGTTCTCCTGTGAGTCTAGATTTTCGAATCCGACGCAAAAATGATAGTTAATTGTAACGTTCAGGGCCTTCTAATGACGATGGAACACTCAAATTGCGTCAAGATTCAATACATCGGCTTCCAGTCGACTTGCCTCCAAGGGGATATTGCTGTCTCGGGCACAATATGATCTTTCTCCTGTGAGTCTAGATTTTCGAATCCGACGCAAAAATGATAGTGAATTGTAACGTTCAGCGCCTCCTAATAACGATAGAAGACTCAAATTGCGTCGAGATTCAATACATCGTCCTCCAGCCGATTTGTCTCCAAGGGGTATATTGCTGTCTCGAGCACCGTATGAACTTCTCCTGTGAGTAGATTTTCGAATCCGACGCGAAACTGCTAGTTAATTGTAAGGTTCAGGGCCTTGTAATGACGATGGAACACTCAAATTGCGTCGAGATTCAATACATCGGCCTCCAGCCGACTTGTCTCCAACGGTCTATTGCTGCCTCGGGCTCCTTATGGTCGTTCTCCTGTGAGTTTAGATTTTCGAATCCGGAGAAAAACTGATAGTTAATTGTAACATTCAGGGCCTCCTAATGACGATGGAACACTCATTTTGCGTCGCGATCCAATATATCGTCCTCCAACCGACTTGTCTCCGAGGGTCAATAGCTGCCTCGGGCACCGTATGGTCGTTCCCCTGTGAGTCTAGATTTTCGAATCCGACGCAAAAATCATAGTTAATTGTAACGTTCAGGGCCGTCTAATGAGGATGGAACACTCAAATTGCGTCGAGATTCAATACATCGTCCTCCAGCCGATTTGTCTCCAAGGGGTTATTGCTGCCTCGGGCACCAAATGGTTCGTCTGCTGTGAGTCTAGATTTTCGAATGCGACGAAAAACTGATAGTTAATTGTAACATTCAGGGCCTCCTAATGACGATGGAACACTCAAATTGCGTCGCGATCCAATACATCGTCCTCCAGGCGACTTGTCTCCAAGGGTCGAATGCTGCCTCGGGCACTTTATGGTCGTTCTCTTGTAAGTCTAGATTTACGAATCCGACGCCAAAATGAAAGTTAATTGTAACGTTCAGGGCCGCCTAATGACGATGGAACTCTCAAATTGCGTCGAGATTCAATACATCGTCCTCCAGCCGACTTGTCTCCAAGGGTCTATTGCTGTCTCGGGCACCTTATGGTCGTTCTCCTGTGAGTCTAGATTTTCGTATCCGACGCAAAAATGATAGTTAATTGCATCGTTCAGGGCCTTCTAATGACGATGGAACACTCAAATTGCGTCGAGATTCAATACATCGGCCTCCAGCTGACTTGTCACCAAGGGTCTATTGCTGCCTCGGGCACCTTATGGTCGTTCTCCTGTGAGTCTAGATTTTCGAATCCGACGCAAAAATGATAGTTAATTGTAACGTTCAGAGCCTTCTAATGACGAAGGAACACTCAAATTGCGTCGAGATCCAATACATCGGCCTCCAGCCGACTTGTCTCCAAGGGTCCATTGCTGCCTCGGGCACCTTATGGTCGTTCTCCTGTGAGTCTAGATTTTCTAATCCGACGCAAAAATGATAGTTAATTGTAACGTTCAGGGCTATCTAATGACGATGGAACACTCAAATTGCGTCGAGATTCAATACATCGGCTTCCAGCCGACTTGCCTCCAAGGGGATATTGCTGTCTCGGGCACAATATGATCTTTCTCCTGTGAGTCTAGATTTTCGAATCCGACGCAAAAATGATAGTGAATTGTAACGTTCAGCGCCTCCTAATGACGATAGAAGACTCAAATTGCGTCGAGATTCAATACATCGTCCTCCAGCCGATTTGTCTCCAAGGGGTATATTGCTGTCTCGAGCACCGTATGAACTTCTCCTGTGAGTAGATTTTCGAATCCGACGCGAAACTGATAGTTAATTGTAAGGTTCAGGGCCTTGTAATGACGATGGAACACTCAAATTGCGTCGAGATTCAATACATCGGCCTCCAGCCGACTTGTCTCCAACGGTCTATTGCTGCCTCGGGCACCTTATGGTCGTTCTCCTGTAAGTTTAGATTTTCGAATCCGGAGAAAAACTGATAGTTAATTGTAACATTCAGGGCCTCCTAATGACGATGGAACACTCATTTTGCGTCGCGATCCAATATATCGTCCTCCAACCGACTTGTCTCCGAGGGTCAATAGCTGCCTCGGGCACCGTATGGTCGTTCCCCTGTGAGTCTAGATTTTCGAATCCGACGCAAAAATCATAGTTAATTGTAACGTTCAGGGCCTTCTAATGAGGATGGAACACTCAAATTGCGTCGAGATTCAATACATCGTCCTCCAGCCGATTTGTCTCCAAGGGGATATTGCTGCCTCGGGCACCAAATGGTTCGTCTGCTGTGAGTCTAGATTTTCTTATCCGACGAAAAACTGATAGTTAATTGTAACATTCAGGGCCTCCTAATGACGATGGAACACTCAAATTGCGTCGCGATCCAATACATCGTCCTCCAGCCGACTTGTCTCCAAGGGTCTAATGCTGCCTCGGGCACTATATGGTCGTTCTCTTATAAGTCTAGATTTACGAATCCGACGCCAAAATGATAGTTAATTGTAACGTTCAGGGCCGCCTAATGACGATGGAACTCTCAAATTGCATCGAGATTCAATACATCGTCCTCCAGCCGACTTGTCTCCAAGGGTCTATTGCTGCCTCGGGCGCCTTATGGTCGTTCTCCTGTGTGTCTAGATTTTCGTATCCGACGCAAAAATGATAGTTAATTGTAACGTTCAGGGCCTTCTAATGACGATGGAACACTCAAATTGCGTCGAGATTCAATACATCGGCCTCCAGCCGACTTGTCTCCGAGGGGATATCGCTGCCTCGGGCACCACATGGTCCTTCTCCTGTGAGTCTAGATTTTCGAATCCGACGCAAAAATGATAGTGAATTGTAACGTTCAGCGCCTCCTAATGACGATAGAAGACTCAAATTGCGTCGCTATCCAATACATCGTCCTCCAGCCGACTTGTCTCCAAGGGTCTATTGCTGCCTCGGGCACCTTATGGTCGTTCTCCTGTGAGTCTAGATTTTCGAATCCAACGCAAAAATGATAGTTAATTGTAACGTTCAGGGCCTTCTAATGACGATGGTACACTCAAATTGCGTCGAGATTCAATACATCGTCCTCCAGCCAACTTGTCTCCAAGGGGATATTGCTGTCTCGGGTACAATATGATCCTTCTCCTGTGAGTCTAGATTTTCGAATCCGACGCAAAAATGATAGTGAATTGTAACGTTCAGCGCCTCCTAATGACAATAGAAGACTCAAATTGCGTCGGGATTCAATACATCGGCTTCCAGTCGACTTGCCTCCAAGGGGATATTGCTGTCTCGGGCACAATATGATCTTTCTCCTGTGAGTCTAGATTTTCGAATCCGACGCAAAAATGATAGTGAATTGTAACGTTCAGCGCCTCCTAATAACGATAGAAGACTCAAATTGCGTCGAGATTCAATACATCGTCCTCCAGCCGATTTGTCTCCAAGGGGTATATTGCTGTCTCGAGCACCGTATGAACTTCTCCTGTGAGTAGATTTTCGAATCCGACGCGAAACTGATAGTTAATTGTAAGGTTCAGGGCCTTGTAATGACGATGGAACACTCAAATTGCGTCGAGATTCAATACATCGGCCTCCAGCCGACTTGTCTCCAAGGGTCCATTGCTGCCTCGGGCACCTTATGGTCGTTCTCCTGTGAGTTTAGATTTTCGAATCCGGAGAAAAACTGATAGTTAATTGTAACATTCAGGACCTCCTAATGACGATGGAACACTCATTTTGCGTCGCGATCCAATTTATCGTCCTCCAACCGACTTGTCTCCGAGGGTCAATAGCTGCCTCGGGCACCGTATGGTCGTTCCCCTGTGAGTCTAGATTTTGGAATCCGACGCAAAAATCATAGTTAATTGTAACGTTCAGGGCCTTCTAATGAGGATGGAACACTCAAATTGCGTCGAGATTCAATACATCGTCCTCCAGCCGATTTGTCTCCAAGGGGATATTGCTGCCTCGGGCACCAAATGGTTCGTCTGCTGTGAGTCTAGATTTTCGAATCCGACGAAAAACTGATAGTTAATTGTAACATTCAGGGCCTCCTAATGACGATGGGACACTCAAATTGCGTCGCGATCCAATACATCGTCCTCCAGGCGACTTGTCTCCAAGGGTCGAATGCTGCCTCGGGCACTTTATGGTCGTTCTCTTGTAAGTCTAGATTTACGAATCCGACGCCAAAATGAAAGTTAATTGTAACGTTCAGGGCCGCCTAATGACGATGGAACTCTCTAATTGCGTCGAGATTCAATACATCGTCCTCCAGCCGACTTGGCTCCAAGGGTCTATTGCTGACTCGGGCACCTTATGGTCGTTCTCCTGTGAGTCTAGATTTTCGTATCCGACGCAAAAATGATAGTTAATTGTAACGTTCAGGGCCTTCTAATGACGATGGAACACTCAAATTGCGTCGAGATTCAATACATCGGCCTCCAGCCGACTTGTCACCAAGGGTCTATTGCTTCCTCGGGCACCTTATGGTCGTTCTCCTGTGAGTCTAGATTTTCGAATCCGACGCAAAAATGATAGTTAATTCTAACGTTCAGAGCCTTCTAATGACGAAGGAACACTCAAATTGCGTCGAGATCCAATACATCGGCCTCCAGCCGACTTGTCTCCAAGGGTCCATTGCTGCCTCGGGCACCTTATGGTCGTTCTCCTGTGAGTCTAGATTTTCTAATCCGACGCAAAAATGATAGTTAATTGTAACGTTCAGGGCTATCTAATGACGATGGAACACTCAAATTGCGTCGAGATTCAATACATCGGCTTCCAGCCGACTTGCCTCCAAGGGGATATTGCTGTCTCGGGCACAATATGATCTTTCTCCTGTGAGTCTAGATTTTCGAATCCGACGCAAAAATGATAGTGAATTGTAACGTTCAGCGCCTCCTAATGACGATAGAAGACTCAAATTGCGTCGAGATTCAATACATCGTCCTCCAGCCGATTTGTCTCCAAGGGGTATATTGCTGTCTCGAGCACCGTATGAACTTCTCCTGTGAGTAGATTTTCGAATCCGACGCGAAACTGATAGTTAATTGTAAGGTTCAGGGCCTTGTAATGACGATGGAACACTCAAATTGCGTCGAGATTCAATACATCGGCCTCCAGCCGACTTGTCTCCAACGGTCTATTGCTGCCTCGGGCACCTTATGGTCGTTCTCCTGTGAGTTTAGATTTTCGAATCCGACGAAAAACTGATAGTTAATTGTAACATTCAGGGCCTCCTAATGACGATGGAACACTCATTTTGCGTCGCGATCCAATATATCGTCCTCCAACCGACTTGTCTCCGAGGGTCAATAGCTGCCTCGAGCACCGTATGGTCGTTCCCCTGTGAGTCTAGATTTTCGAATCCGACGCAAAAATCATTGTTAATTGTAACGTTCAGGGCCTTCTAATGACGATGGAACACTCAAATTGCGTCGAGTTTCAATACATCGTCCTCCAGCCGACTTGTCTCCAAGGGGATATTGCTGTCTCGGGCACAATATGATCTTTCCCCTGTGAGCCTAGATTATCGAATCCGACGCAAAAATGATAGTGAATTGTAACGTTCAGCGCCTCCTACTGACGATAGAAGACTCAAATTGCGTCGAGATTCAATACATCGTCCTCCAGCCGATTTGTCTCCAAGGGGTTATTGCTGCCTGGTGCACCAAATGGTTCGTCTGCTGTGAGTCTAGATTTTCGAATCCGACGAAAAACTGATAGTTAATTGTAACATTCAGGGCCTCCTAATGACCATGGAACACTCAAATTGCGTCGCGATCCAATACATCGTCCTCCAGGCGACTTGTCTCCAAGGGTCTAATGCTGCCTCGGGCACTTTATGGTCGTTCTCTTGTAAGTCTAGATTTACGAATCTGACGCCAAAATGATAGTTAATTGTAACGTTCAGGGCCGCCTAATGACGATGGAACTCTCAAATTGCGTCGAGATTCAATACATCGTCCTCCAGCCGACTTGTCTCCAAGGGTATATTGCTGTCTCGGGCACAATATGATCTTTCTCCTGTGAGTCTAGATTTTCGAATCCGACGCAAAAATGATTGTGAATTGTAACGTTCAGCGCCTCCTAATGACGATAGAAGACTCAAATTGCGTCGAGATTCAATACATCGTCCTCCAGCCGATTTGTCTCCAAGGGGTATATTGCTGTCTCGAGCACCGTATGAACTTCTCCTGTGAGTAGATTTTCGAATCCGACGCGAAACTGATAGTTAATTGTAAGGTTCAGGGCCTTGTAATGACGATGGAACACTCAAAATGCGTCGAGATTCAATAAATCGTCCTCCAGCCGACTTGTCTCCAAGGGGATATTGCTGTCTCGGGCACAATATGATCCTTCCCCTGTGAGTATAGGATTTCGAATCCGACGCAAAAATGATAGTGAATTGTAACGTTCAGCGCCTCCTAATGACGATAGAAGACTCAAATTGCGTCGGCATTCAATACATCGTCCTCCAGCCGATTTGTCTCCATGGGGATATTGCTGCCTCGGGCACCAAATGGTTCGTCTGCTGTGAGTCTAGATTTTCGAATCCGACGAAAAACTGATAGTTAATTGTAACATTCAGGGCCTCCTAATGACGATGGAACACTCAAATTGCGTCACGATCCAATACATCGTCCTCCAGCCGACTTGTCTCCCAGGGTCTAATGCTGCCTCGGGCACTTTATGGTCGTTCTCTTGTAAGTCTAGATTTACGAATCCGACGCCAAAATGATAGTTAATTGTAACGTTCAGGGCCGCCCAATGACGATGGAACTCTCAAATTGCGTCGAGATTCAATACATCGTCCTCCAGCCGACTTGTCTCCAAGGGTCTATTGCTGCCTCGGGCACCTTATGGTAGTTCTCCTGTGAGTCTAGATTTTCGTATTCGACGCAAAAATGATAGTTAATTGTAACGTTCAGGGCCTTCTAATGACGATGGAACACTCAAATTGCGTCGAGATTCAATACATCGGCCTCCAGCCGACTTGTCACCAAGGGTCTATTGCTGCCTCGGGCACCTTATGGTCGTTCTCCTGTGAGTCTAGATTTTCGAATCCGACGCAAAAATGATAGTTAATTGTAACGTTCAGGGCCTTCTAATGACGATGGAACACTCAAATTGCGTCGAGATCCAATACATCGGCCTCCAGCCGACTTGTCTCCAAGGGTCCAATGCTGCCTCGGGCACCTTATGGTCGTTCTCCTGTGAGTCTAGATTTTCGAATCCGACGCAAAAATGATAGTTAATTCTAACGTTCAGGGCCTTCTAAAGACGATGGAACAAATTGCGTCGAGATTCAATACATCGTCCTCCAGCCGACATGTCTCCAAGGGGATATTGCTGTCTAGGGCACAATATGATCTTTCTCCTGTGAGCCTAGATTTTCGAATCCGACGCAAAAATGATAGTGAAATGTAACGTTCAGCTCCTCCTAATGACGATAGAAGACTCAAATTGCGTCGAGATTCAATACATCGTCCTCCAGCCGATTTGTCTCCAAGGGGTATATTGCTGTCTCGAGCACCGTATGAACTTCTCCTGTGAGTAGATTTTCGAATCCGACGCGAAACTGATAGTTAATTGTAAGGTTCAGGGCTTTGTAATGACGATGGAACACTCAAATTGCGTCACGATCCAATACATCGTCCTCCAACCGACTTGACTCCAAGGGTCAATAGCTGCCTCGGGCACCGTATGGTCGTTCCCCTGTGAGTTTAGATTATCGATTCCGACGCAAAAATGATAGTTAATTCTAACGTTTAGGGATTCCTAATGACGATGGGACACTCAAATTGCGTCGAGATTCAATACATCGTCCTCCAGCCGACTTGTCTCCAAGTGTCTAATGCTGCCTCGGGCACTTTATGGTCGTTCTCTTGTAAGTCTAGATTTACGAATCCGACGCCAAAATGTTAGTTAATTGTAACGTTCAGGGCCGCCCAATGACGATGGAACTCTCAAATTGCGTCGAGATTCAATACATCGTCCTCCAGCCGACTTGTCTCCAAGGGTCTATTGCTGCCTCGGGCACCTTATGGTAGTTCTCCTGTGAGTCTAGATTTTCGTATTCGACGCAAAAATGATAGTTAATTGTAACGTTCAGGGCCTTCTAATGACGATGGAACACTCAAATTGCGTCGAGATTCAATACATCGGCCTCCAGCCGACTTGTCACCAAGGGTCTATTGCTGCCTCGGGCACCTTATGGTCGTTCTCCTGTGAGTCTAGATTTTCGAATCCGACGCAAAAATGATAGTTAATTGTAACGTTCAGGGCCTTCTAATGACGATGGAACACTCAAATTGCGTCGAGATCCAATACATCGGCCTCCAGCCGACTTGTCTCCAAGGGTCCAATGCTGCCTCGGGCACCTTATGGTCGTTCTCCTGTGAGTCTAGATTTTCGAATCCGACGCAAAAATGATAGTTAATTCTAACGTTCAGGGCCTTCTAAAGACGATGGAACAAATTGCGTCGAGATTCAATACATCGTCCTCCAGCCGACATGTCTCCAAGGGGATATTGCTGTCTAGGGCACAATATGATCTTTCTCCTGTGAGCCTAGATTTTCGAATCCGACGCAAAAATGATAGTGAAATGTGACGTTCAGCTCCTCCTAATGACGATAGAAGACTCAAATTGCGTCGAGATTCAATACATCGTCCTCCAGCCGATTTGTCTCCAAGGGGTATATTGCTGTCTCGAGCACCGTATGAACTTCTCCTGTGAGTAGATTTTCGAATCCGACGCGAAACTGATAGTTGATTGTAAGGTTCAGGGCTTTGTAATGACAATGGAACACTCAAATTGCGTCGAGATTCAATACATCGGCCTCCAGCCGACTTGTCTCCAAGGGGATATCGCTGCCTCGGGCACCACATGGTCCTTCTCCTGTGAGTCTAGATTTTCGAATCCGACGCAAAAATGATAGTGAATTGTAACGTTCAGCGCCTCCTAATGACGATAGAAGACTCAAATTGCGTCGCGATCCAATACATCGTCCTCCAGCCGACTTGTCTCCAAGGGTCTATTGCTGCCTCGGGCACCTTATGGTCGTTCTCCTGTGAGTCTAGATTTTCGAATCCGACGCAAAAATGATAGTTAATTCTAACGTTCAGGGCCTTCTAATGACGATGGAACAAATTGCGTCGAGATCCAATACATCGTCCTCCAGCCGACTTGTCTCCAAGGGGATATTGCTGTCTAGGGCACAATATGATCTTTCTCCTGTGAGCCTAGATTTTCGAATCCGACGCAAAAATGATAGTGAATTGTAACGTTCAGCGCCTCCTAATGACGATAGAAGACTCAAATTGCGTCGCGATCCAATACATCGTCCTCCAGCCGACTTGTCTCCAAGGGTCTATTGCTGCCTCGGGCACCTTATGGTCGTTCTCCTGTGAGTCTAGATTTTCGAATCCGACGCAAAAATGATAGTTAATTGTAACGGTCAGCGCCTTGTAATGACGATGGAACACTCAAATTGCGTCGAGATTCAATACATCGTCCTCCAGCCGACTTGTCTCCAAGGGTCTGTTGCTGCTTCGGTCACCGTATGGTCGTTCTCCTGTGAGTTTAGATTATCGAATCCGACGGAAAAATTATAGTTCATTTTAACGTTCAGGGCCTCCTAATGACGATGGAACACTCAAATTGCGTCGCGATCCAATACATCGTCCTCCAGGCGACTTGTCTCCAAGGGTCTAATGCTGCCTCGGGCACTTTATGGTCGTTCTCTTGTAAGTCTAGATTTACGAATCCGACGCCAAAATGATAGTGAATTGTAACGTTCAACGCCTCCTAATGACGATAGAAGACTCAAATTGCGTCGAGATTCAATACATCGTCCTCCAGCCGATTTGTCTCCAAGGGTTATATTGCTGTCTCGAGCACCGTATGAACTTCTCCTGTGAGTAGATTTTCGAATCCGATGCGAAACTGATAGTTAATTTTAAGGTTCAGGGCCTTGTAATGACGATGGAACACTCAAATTGCGTCAAGATTCAATACATCGGCCTCCAGCCGACTTGTCCCCAACGGTCTATTGCTGCCTCGGGCACCTTATGGTCGTTCTCCTGTGAGTTTAGATTTTCGAATCCGACGAAAAACTGATAGTTAATTGTAACATTCAGGGCCTCCTAATGACGATGGAACACTCATTTTGCGTCGCGATCCAATACATCGTCCTCCAACCGACTTGTCTCCAAGGGTCAATAGCTGCCTCGGGCACCGTATGGTCGTTCCCCTGTGAATCTAGATTTTCGAATCCGACGCAAAAATCATAGTTAATTGTAACGTTCAGGGCCTTCTAATGACGATGGAACACTCAAATTGCGTCGAGATTCAATACATCGTCCTCCAGCCGACTTGTCTCCAAGGGGATATTGCTTTCTCGGGCACAATATGATCTTTCTCCTGTGAGGCTAGATTTTCGAATCCGACGCAAAAATGATAGTGAATTGTAACGTTCAGAGCCTCCTAATGACGATAGAAGACTCAAATTGCGTCGAGATTCAATATCGTCCTCCAGCCGATTTGTCTCCAAGGGGTATATTGCTGTCTCGAGCACCGTATGAACTTCTCCTGTGAGTAGATTTTCGAATCCGACGCGAAACTGATAGTTAATTGTAAGGTTCAGGGCTTTGTAATGACAATGGAACACTCAAATTGCGTCGAGATTCAATACATCGGCCTCCAGCCGACTTGTCTCCAAGGGGATATCGCTGCCTCGGGCACCACATGGTCCTTCTCCTGTGAGTCTAGATTTTCGAATCCGACGCAAAAATGATAGTGAATTGTAACGTTCAGCGCCTCCTAATGACGATAGAAGACTCAAATTGCGTCGCGATCCAATACATCATCCTCCAACCGACTTGTCTCCAAGGGTCAATAGCTGCCTCGGGCACCGTATGGTCGTTCCCCTGTGAATCTAGATTTTCGAATCCGACGCAAAAATCATAGTTAATTGTAACGTTCAGGGCCTTCTAATGACGATGGAACACTCAAATTGCGTCGAGATTCAATACATCGTCCTCCAGCCAACTTGTCTCCAAGGGGATATTGCTTTCTCGGGCACAATATGATCTTTCTCCTGTGAGGCTAGATTTTCGAATCCGACGAAAAATCATAGTTAATTGTAACGTTCAGGGCCTTCTAATGACGATGGAACACTCAAATTGCGTCGAGTTTCAATACATCGTCCTCCAGCCGACTTGTCTCCAAGGGGATATTGCTGTCTCGGGCACAATATGATCTTTCCCCTGTGAGCCTAGATTTTCGAATCCGACGCAAAAATGATAGTGAATTGTAACGTTCAGCGCCTCCTACTGACGATAGAAGACTCAAATTGCGTCGAGATTCAATACATCGTCCTCCAGCCGATTTGTCCCCAAGGGGTTATTGCTGCCTCGGGCACCAAATGGTTCGTCTGCTGTGAGTCTAGATTTTCGAATCCGACGAAAAACTGATAGTTAATTGTAACATTCAGGGCCTCCTAATGACCATGGAATACTCAAATTGCGTCGCGATCCAATACATCGTCCTCCAGGCGACTTGTCTCCAAGGGTCTAATGCTGCCTCGGGCACTTTATGGTCGTTCTCTTGTAAGTCTAGATTTACGAATCCGACGCCAAAATGATAGTTAATTGTAACGTTCAGGGCCGCCTAATGACGATGGAACTCTCAAATTGCGTCGAGATTCAATACATCGTCCTCCAGCCGACTTGTCTCCAAGGGTATATTGCTGTCTCGGGCACAATATGATCTTTCTCCTGTGAGTCTAGATTTTCGAATCCGACGCAAAAATGATTGTGAATTGTAACGTTCAGCGCCTCCTAATGACGATAGAAGATTCAAATTGCGTCGAGATTCAATACATCGTCCTCCAGCCGATTTGTCTCCAAGGGGTATATTGCTGTCTCGAGCACCGTATGAACTTCTCCTGTGAGTAGATTTTCGAATCCGACGCGAAACTGATAGTTAATTGTAAGGTTCAGGGCCTTGTAATGACGATGGAACACTCAAATTGCGTCGAGATTCAATAAATCGTCCTCCAGCCGACTTGTCTCCAAGGGGATATTGCTGTCTCGGGCACAATATGATCCTTCCCCTGTGAGTATAGATTTTCGAATCCGACGCAAAAATGATAGTGAATTGTAACGTTCAGCGCCTCCTAATGACGATAGAAGACTCAAATTGCGTCGGCATTCAATACATCGTCCTCCAGCCGATTTGTCTCCAAGGGCATATTGCTGCCTCGGGCACCAAATGGTTCGTCTGCTGTGAGTCTAGATTTTCGAATCCGACGAAAAACTGATAGTTAATTGTAACATTCAGGGCCTCCTAATGACGATGGAACACTCAAATTGCGTCACGATCCAATACATCGTCCTCCAGCCGACTTGTCTCCCAGGGTCTAATGCTGCCTCGGGCACTTTATGGTCGTTCTCTTGTAAGTCTAGATTTACGAATCCAACGCCAAAATGAAAATTAATTGTAACGTTCAGGGCCTCCTAATGACGATGGAACTCTCAAATTGCGTCGAGATTCAATTCATCGTCCTCCAGCCGACTTGTCGCCAAGGGTCTATTGCTGCCTCGGGCACCTTATGGTCGTTCTCCTGTGAGTCTAGATTTTCGTATCCGACGCAAAAATGATAGTTGATTGTAACGTTCACGCCTTCTAATGACGATATTCAATACATCGGCCTCCAGCCGACTTGTCACCAAGGGTCTATTGCTGCCTCGGACACCTTATGGTCGTTATCCTGTGAGTCTAGATTTTCGAATCCGACGCAAAAATGATAGTTAATTGTAACGTTCAGGGCCTCCTAATGCCGATGGAACACTCAAATTGCGTCGAGATTCAATACATCGTCCTCCAGCCGACTTGTCTCCAAGGGTATATTGCTGTCTCGGGCACAATATGATCTTTCTCCTGTGAGTCTAGATTTTCGAATCCGACGCAAAAATGATAGTGAATTGTAACGTTCAGCGCCTCCTAATGACGATAGAAGACTCAAATTACGTCGAGATTCAATACATCGTCATCCAGCCGATTTGTCTCCAAGGGGTATATTGCTGTCTCGAGCACCGTATGAACTTCTCCTGTGAGTGGATTTTCGAATCCGATGCGAAACTGATAGTTAATTGTAAGGTTCAGGGCCTTGTAATGACGATGGAACACTCAAATTGCGTCGAGATACAATACATCGGCCTCCAGCCGACTTGTCTCCAACGGTCTATTGCTGCCTCGGGCACCTTATGGTCGTTCTCCTGTGAGTTTAGATTTTCGAATCCGACGAAAAACTGATAGTTAATTGTAACATTCAGGGCCTCCTAATGACGATGGAACACTCATTTTGCGTCGCGATCCAATACATCGTCCTCCAACCAACTTGTCTCCAAGGGTCAATAGCTGCCTCGGGCACCGTATGGTCGTTCCCCTGTGGGTCTAGATTTTCGAATCCGACGCAAAAATGATAGTGAATTGAAACGTTCAGCGCCTCCTAATGACGATAGAAGACTCAAATTGCGTCGCGATCCAATACATCGTCCTCCAGCCGCCTTTTCTCCAAGGGTCTATTGCTGCCTCGGGCACCTTATGGTCGTTCTCCTGTGAGTCTAGATTTTCGAATCCGACGCAAAAATGATAGTTAATTGTAACGTTCAGGGCCTTGTAATGACGATGGAACACTCAAATTGCGTCGAGATTCAATACATCGTCCTCCAGCCGACTTGTCTCCAAGGGTCTGTTGCTGCCTCGGGCACCGTATGGTCGTTCTCCTGTGAGTTTAGATTATCGAATCCGACGCAAAAATGATAGTTAATTTTAACGTTCAGGGCCTCCTAATTCCGATGGAACACTCAAATTGCGTCGAGATTCAATACATCGGCCTCCAGCCGACTTGTCTCCAAGGGTCTATTGCTGCCTCCGGCACCTTATGGTCGTTCTCCTGTGAGTCTAGATTTTCGAATCCGACGCAAAAATGATAGTGAATTGTAACGTCCAGCGCCTCCTAATGACGATAGAAGACTCAAACTGCGTCGGCATTCAATACATCGTCCTCCAGCCGATTTGTCTCCAAGGGGATATTGCTGCCTCGGGCACCAAATGGTTCGTCTGCTGTGAGTCTAGATTTTCGAATCCGACGAAAAACTGATAGTTAATTGTAACATTCAGGGCCTCCTAATGACGATGGAACACTCAAATTGCGTCGCGATCCAATACATCGTCCTCCAGCCGACTTGTCTCCAAGGGTCTAATGCTGCCTCGGGCACTTTATGGTCGTTTTCTTGTAAGTCTAGATTTACGAATCCGACGCCAAAATGATAGTTAATTGTAACGTTCAGGGCCGCCTAATGACGATGGAACTCTCAAATTGCGTCGAGATTCAATACATCGTCCTCCAGCCGACTTGACTCCAAGGGTCTATTGCTGCCTCGGGCACCTTATGGTCGTTCTCCTGTGAGTCTAGATTTTCGTATCCGACGGAAAAATGATAGTTAATTGTAACGTTCAGGGCCTTCTAATGACGATGGAACACTCAAATTGCGTCGAGATTCAATTCATCGGCCTCCAGCCGACTTGTCACCAAGGGTCTATTGCTGCCTCGGGCACCTTATGGTCGTTCTCCTGTGAGTTTAGATTTTCGAATCCGACGAAAAACTGATAGTTAATTGTAACATTCAGGGCCTCCTAATGACGATGGAACACTCATTTTGCGTCGCGATCCAATACATCGTCCTCCAACCGACTTGTCTCCAAGGGTCAATAGCTGCCTCGGGCACCGTATGGTCGTTCCCCTGTGAGTCTAGATTTTCGAATCCGACGCAAAAATCATAGTTAATTGTAACGTTCAGGGCCTTCTAATGACGATGGAACACTCAAATTGCGTCGAGATTCAATACATCGTCCTCCAGCCGACTTGTCTCCAAGGGGTATATTGCTGTCTCGGGCACAATATGATCTTTCTCCTGTGAGTCTAGATTTTCGAATCCGACGCAAAAATGATAGTGAATTGTAACGTTCAGAGCCTCCTAATGACGATAGAAGACTCAAATTGCGTCGAGATTCAATACATCGTCCTCCAGCCAATTTGTCTCCAAGGGGTATATTGCTGTCTCGAGCACCGTATGAACTTCTCCTGTGAGTAGATTTTCCAATCCGACGCGAAACTGATAGTTAATAGTAAGGTTCAGGGCCTTGTAATGACGATGGAACACTCAAATTGCGTCGAGATTCAATACATCGGCCTCCAGCCGACTTGTCTCCAAGGGGATATTGCTGCCTCGGGCACTTTATGGTCGTTCTCCTGTGAGTCTAGATTTTCGAATCCGACGCAAAAATGATAGTTAATTGTAACGTTCAGGGGCTTCTAATGACGATAGGAGACTCAAAATGCGTCGGCATTCAATACATCGTCCTCCAGCCGATTTGTCTCCAAGGGGATATTGCTGCCTCGGGCACCAAATGGTTCGTCTGCTGTGGGTCTAGATTTTCGAATCCGACGAAAAACTGATAGTTAATTGTAACATTCAGGGCCTCCTAATGACGATGGAACACTCAAATTGCGTCGCGATCCAATACATCGTCCTCTAGCCGACATGTCTCCAAGGGTCTAATGCTGCCTGGGGCACTTTATGGTCGTTCTCCTGTGAGTCTAGATTTTCGAATCCGACGCAAAAATGATAGTTAATTGTAACGTTCAGGGCCGACTAATGACGATGGAACTCTCAAATTGCGTCGAGATTCAATACATCGTCCTCCAGCCGACTTGTCTCCAAGGGTCTATTGCTGCCTCGGGCACCTTATGGTCGTTCTCCTGTGAGTCTAGATTTTCGAATCCGACGCAAAAATCATAGTTAATTGTAACGTTCAGGGCCTTGTAATGACGATGGAACACTCAAATTGCGTCGAGATTCAATACATCGTCCTCCAGCCGACTTGTCTCCAAGGGGATATTGCTGTCTCGGGCACAATATGATCTTTCTCCAGTGAGTCTAGATTTTCGAATCCGACGCAAAAATGATAGTGAATTGTAACGTTCAGCGCCTCCTAATGACGATAGAAGACTCAAATTGCGTCGAGATTCAATACATCGTCCTCCAGCCGATTTGTCTCCAAGGGGTATATTGCTGTCTCGAGCACCGTATGAACTTCTCCTGTGAGTAGATTTTCGAATCCGACGCGAAACTGATAGTTAATTGTAAGGTTCAGGGCCTTGTAATGACGATGGAACACTCATATTGCGTCGAGATTCAATACATCGGCCTCCAGCCGACTTCTCTCCAAGGGTCTAATGCTGCCTCGGGCACTT